>NC_057714.1:57078780-57103184 GCF_004010195.1 Chiloscyllium plagiosum
TGGATCTCCAGAGTTTATAAGTGGCATCTGTTAACCCCGGTTGGAATCCCCATGCTCCCACTATCGGTGCATAGGGGGATGTTTTATGTGAATTACCCTCATTTTGCCGCTTGGAATATAATACCCACTTATTAACCTTTTATTCTCAGACAAGAGGAAAATCATTACAGATCACTGTAAAAACCTTATAATACTGAATACAATCAAGGCTTGGAATATAATGCGGCAAAATGAGGGTAATTCACATAAAACATCCCCCTATGCACCGATAGTGGGAGCATGGGGATTCCAACCGGGGTTAACAGATGCCACTTTTAAACTCTGGAGATCCAGGGGTATCTCATGTCTCGGGGATTTATTTAAGGATGGGGTCCTGATGTCTTTCGGACAGCTGCGTGAGAAATTCGGATTACCCAATGGAGACCTCTTTCGATTCTTCCAAATTCGAGATTTTATACAGAAGAAGACTACGTTATTAGATAGTCTTTATAAATCCGATAGAGAATGTAGTGTCCTACGACCAGTGGGGGTATCTTCCGTCAGTAATATTTATCATTTACTACATGATGAAGTATTGGGAGATATGGATAATCTGCTTAAAACATGGGATCAGGATCTGGGACTAGAAATCTCCACAGAAACGTGGAATGATATCTGGGAAAATGCTAGAAGAATTACTATTTGTAACAGAACCCAGGCTATCCAGCTGAAGATACTTCATAGGGCCCATATAGCACTGGTTCGATTGGCAAAATTTAAGGCAGGAGCATCTCCAATGTGTCCTAAATGCAAAATAGAGGTGGGCACTCTTGTATATTGCTTATGGACCTGTCATAAGATCCGTGGATATTGGACTAAAGTAGCAAGTACCCTGATAGAAATTTTAGGAACGGAAATTAAAGTGGACCCCGTATCTCTCCTCTTGGGCTTTTCGAACTTTCCCTCCCTGGTCACGTACATGAAGAGACTATTTTCTATTCTTTCTTTCTGTGCAAGGAAAAATATTTTGGTGAACTGGGCGGCTGAGGGCCCCCCTGGACTTTCAAATTGGCACAGACTAATTATGGAATGTATTCCCCTTGACTTCCTTACAAATATGGTGTACCGAAAGACCGAATTATTTTATAAAATATGGCAGCCCTTTTTGAATTACATAAATACAGATATTTCGGCTATCCTAACAAGGGCTTTTATTTAATTGAGATTACAAACCTGGCTGGTCCGCGGCCCCTCTGGGGAGGAATCCCGCACGAATACGGGTTTTATCATATCTGATGTTAACACATCCCGAGCATGTAAGAGACTTAAATATACACTCTGGTTAGTTGTAGGTTAGATTAGTAGATAGTTGAGTTTTGTTTGTTTGTGTTTTTTTTTCTTTTCGTTTTTTTTTGTTTTGTTTTTTTTTTCTATTTTTGTCAAATTATGGTTATTGTATATTTGAGCTAATTGTATATCAATGTTTATATCTGAGAGTTTTGTTTATTTTTGTAAACTTGTAAAAATGTTAAATTTCTAATAAAAATATCTATAAAAAAAAAAGAACAAATTGACAGCATCAGCTGATACCAAGGAGACGCTGCAAGAGAAGTTAGCTACTAGTGGAAAGTTTGCAGATAAGTTCATTGTTCGGAAGCTGGCAGTGTCTACTTATACCAACGCATGGAATGTTGATGTCACCTCTACAGATTTTTTTTATTTTGTAAGGAGCTACTTCAATTAGTAAAAATATGATATCACATACTTAAAGGAAAGTGAACTTTTCTTCAAGTGGGCCATGTGTTGGAGCAGCACTGACAAAGTAGACTCTATGACTGGGAAAGTCAAAGGATCTGTCAGTAAGATGAAAGAGCAAAATCCTCAGCTTCAGATCGATCATTATCCTCTGCTGTAGCCAAAACAATGCCACCAGAGCTAGCTGCAATATTAGTGCAAGCTGTGGAAATCATGCACTACATAAAATCACTCCATTGAAATCATGCTTGCTCACTATTTTGTGTGCAGAATGGTAACAGAGTATCCGAGTTCACTACGTCTCAGACATTTTCAGCCATTTAAATGAGCTGAATACTAAAATGCAGGGGCAGAACATGACAATCCTGACCATTGCAGATAAACTTTAAGGTTTCAGGTCAACTGGGATTTTTGACAGAGGCTATGGCAGAGACAGCAGCAGACCAATGTGTATAGCTTCCTATTCAAATGTCTCAATGCAGCAAGAGAAGTTTGGTTTCTATTTCTCCCTCGACCACAATAGAAGACTGCCTGGATACGTGATCTACTTATTCACTATATTGTGATTAATTGCAAGAGCTGATGCAAAAAGGAAAAGAAATATGCAGAACCACTGATGGAACACACAAAGCTGAAGTTTGGAGAGATGCCTGTTTTTAATTGATTGTAGTATATGAATATCTGGCAATTTTGGACCAAGTTGGTTCTTAAAAGCATAACTTTTGCAAACTAGCACATTGAATGTTGACATTTTTTTTTTAAAAAGATGGAGAACTGGCCAGTGGAGCAAGCTTTACAGCTTCCCCTCAATTCCTCCTTGGATCAAAAGGCTTTATGCATGCCAGCAGACCCAGGTTTCCCACTAACTTGGTACAATTGTAATTTACTTTGTTTTGCACTGTATTGAATTTTAATTACATGTCATTTCAATTATTTCGTTGTAATTTATAAAAATATTGTTACAAATATGAAACTGTCTAAAATTCAGACATTTGAACAGAATGCAGTATGTGGAACAGATTCAGGGTCATGAAGAGTTGGAAATAGTTGACTTGAATAGCTTTTGAAATTGTCTACACTTGCAGTCAAAGGTAGTAGTGTCATACATTCGTAGAGGTGTACAGCATGGAAACAGACCCTTCATTACAACTCGTCCATGCTGACCAGATATTCCAACCTAATCTAGTTCCCTTTGCCAGCACCTGGCCCATAACCCTCTGAACCCTTCCAGTTTATATATCCATCCAGATGCCTCTTAAATGTTGCAATTGTACCACTTCCTCTGGCAGCTTATTCCATAAATGCACCACCCTCTGCATGAAAATGTTGCTCTTAGGTCCCTTTGATATCTTCCCGTCTCACCCTCAACTCATGCCCTCTAGATCTGGACTCTTTCCCCCTGCTCTCCCCCAGGAGAGACTTTGATTATTTACTCCATCCAGTGGAGGGGCCAACATTGAATGAAGTATAACATTTGGAATCTGATCCAATTTCTGCATCATATTGCTAAAGGCTGCAGGCAGAGGCTGCATGGGTCAAGTACGTTATTGTTGACTCTAAAGATAACAGTAGTGGAATGGAAATCACAGTTCGGAGTGTGTGTTCCAGTCAATATTTATCTTTGAACTAACATTACCATGTAGCTCATTGCTGTTTAAGGGAATAGGCTGTAAGTTAATTTCAGTGATTGCACTTAAAATAAGCTTCACTACCCAAAGCAGTGGTTCCCAATCTTCAATAACACAACACTTCAACGAGACAAACAATTCCACAGCATACGCATTTTTTATAGTTATTAGAGGTTTGCAAAATAGCGAATAAAGAAACTAAAGGGTCAAACACTGTTACCAATCCACTGGAGGTATAGTTAGTAAGTTTGTAGATGACACCAAAATTGGAGATGTAGTGGACAGCAAAGAAGGTTACCTCCAAGTAGAACAGGATCTTGGTCAGATGGGCTAATGGGCTAATGGGCTGAGGAGTGGCAGGTGGAGTTTAATTTAGATACATGCGAGATACTGCATTTTGCAAAAGCAAATCAGAGCAGGACCTAAACACTTAATGGTAAGATCCTAGGGAGTATTGCTGAACAAAGAGACCTTTGGAGTGCAGATTCACAGCTCCTTGAAAGTGGAGTCGCAGGTAGATAGGATAGTAAAGAAGGCATTTGGTATGCTTTCCTTTATTGGTCAGAATATTGAGTACAGGAGTTGGGAGGTCATGTTGCAGCTGTATAGGATGTTGGTTAGGACACTTTTGGAATATTGCGTGCAATTCTGGTCTTCCTATCGGAAGGAAAACTTGAAAGGGTTCAGAAAAGATTTACAAGGATTTTGTCAGGTTTGGAGGGTTTGAGCTATAAGGAGAGGCTGAATAGTATGGGGCTGTTTTCCCTGGAGCATCGAAGGCTGAGGGATGACCTTTATAGAGGTTTATAAAATCATGAGGAGCATGGACAGAGTAAATAGACAAAGTCTTTTCCCTGGGGGTGGGGGAGTCCAGAACTAGAGGGCGTAGTTTAAGGTGAGGGGGGAAAGATATAAAAGGGACCTAAGGGGTAACTTTTCACGCAGAGGGTGGTGCGTGTATGAAATGAGCTGCTAGAGGAAGTGGTAAAATTGCAACATTTAAGAGGCATCTGAATGGGTATGTGAATAGGAAGGGTTTGGAGGGATATGGGCCAAGTGCTGGCAAAGGGATATCTGATCAGCATGGCCAAGCTGGAATGAAGGGTCTGTTTCCATGCTGTGTATCTCTATGACTCCCTTGCAAGTACACTACCTTTGACTGCAAGTGCAGACATTTTCAAAAGCTATTCAAGTCAATATTTCCAACTCAAATGGACTGAGGAGAGCCAGGAGGGAGCACGAAAAAAGCTTGGCAAGAAGGATTAGGGAGAACCCACAGGCATTTTACTCCTATGTGAGGAATAAGAGAATGATCAGGGAGAAGGTAGGGCTGATCATGGATAGTGGAGGGAACTTGTGCGTGGAATCTGAGCAGGTAGGGGAAGCCCTAAATGAGTTTCTTTTATTGCTTCGGTTTTCACCAAGGAAAGGGAACATGTTGTGAATGAAAACTTTGAGGAACCGGAATACAGTCTTGACCAAAACAAAATTGATGAAGTTGATGTGCTGGAAATTTTGGAAAATATTAAGATTGATAAGTCCCCAGGGCCAGACCAGATTTATCCCAGGCTACTCAATGAAGCAAGAAAGGAGGTTGCAAAGCTGCTGGCGAGGATATTTGCCTCCTCACTCTCTACGGGAGTCGTACCGGAGGATTGGAAGGAGGCGAATGTTGTTCCTCTTTTCAAGAAGGGTAATAGGGAAATCCCTGGTAATCACAGACCAGTCAGTCTTACATCTGTGGTCAGCAAAGGTTTGGAACGAATTCTGAGGGATAGGAATTATGAGTATTTGGCAAAGCATAGTGTGATTAAAGGCAGTCAGCATGGCTTTGAGAGGAGCAGATCATGCCTCCAATCTTACTGAGTTCTCTGAGGAGGTGTCAAGACGAAGGTCGAGCAGTGGATGTGATGTATATGGACTTCAGCAAGGCAATTGATAAGGTTCCCCATGGTAGGCTCATTCATAAAATCAGGAAGTATGGGATACGGGGAGATTTGGCTATGTGGAATCAGAATTGGCTGGCGGACAGAAGGCAGTGTGTGGTTGTCGAAGGAAAGTATTCTGCCTGGAGTTCAGTGTTGAATGGTGTCCCGCAGGGCTCTGTTCTTGGGCCTCTGCTCTTTGTAGTTTTTATAAATGACTTGGATGAGGAGGTTGAGGGGTGGGTTAGTAAATTTGCAGATGACACGAAGGTTCGAGGTGCAGGTTGCAGCGTGACATAAGACAGGATGCAGAGCTGGGCTGAGAAAATGGCAGATGGAGTTCAACCTGGATAAATGCGAAGTGATGCATTTTGGAAGGTCGAACGCGAATGCTGAATATAGCATTTAAGACAGGATTCTTGGCAGTGTGGAGGAACAGAGGGATCTTGGTGTGTAAGTATATAGATCCCTCAAACTTGCCACCCAAGTGGATAGGGTTGTTAAGAAAGCATATGGTGTTTTGGCTTTCATTAACAGGGGGATCGAGTTTAAGAGCTGCGAGGTTTTGCTACAGCTCTACAAGTCCCTGGTTAGACCACATTTGGAATATTGTGTCCAGTTCTGGCAGCCCTACTATAGGAAAGATATAGAGGCTTCGGAGAGGGTGCAAAGAAGGTTTACCAGGATGCTGCCTGGACTAGAGGGCTTGCCTTATGAATAAGCTTGGACTTTTCTCTCTGAAGAGAAGGAGGAAGAGAGGAGACCTGATCGAAGTATACAAGATAATGAGTTGGATAGATAGAGACTTTTCCCCAGGGCAGGATTGACTGGTATGAGGAGTCATAGTTTGAAGATAATAGGAGGAAGGTATAAAGGAGATGTCAGAGGTAGGTTCTTTACGCAGAGAGTTGTGAATGCATGGAATGCGTTGCCAGCTGTGGTGGTGGAAGCAGAGTCATTGGGGACATCGAAGCAGAGTCATTGGGGACATCTAAGCAACTGCTGGACATGCATATGGATAGCGGTGAGTTGAGGGGTGCGTAGGTTAAGTTATTATATTTTACATTAGGATTAAACCTTGGCACAACATCGTGGGCCAAAGGGCCTGTTCTGTGCTGTACTTTTCTATGTTCTAAAACTCTTCATGACCCTGAATTTGTTCCACCTACTGCATTCAGTTCAGGGTCTGAATTTTAGACACTTTCATATCTGTAACAATATTTTTATAAATTGCAACTAAATAATTGAAATGACAATTAAAATTCAATACAGTGCAAAACAAAGTAAATTACAATTGTATCACTCTCTTTTTTTACATCAGTCCTGCCATCCCAGAAATCAGTCTGGTAAACTTCCTTTGTACTTTCCCCATAGCCAGAGTATCATTCCTCAGGTAAGGAGACCAAAAACTGCACATAAAACTGCAAGGTGTGTTCTCACTAAAGCCCCGTACAATTACAAGACATCCCTGCTCCTGCACTGGAATCATCTTGCTATGAAGGCCAACATACCATTTGTTGTCTTCACTGCCTGCTGCAACCGGATGCTTATTTTCAGCGATTGGTTTACATGCTGCACTCAAAGGGACTTGGTGTACTTGTGCGTGAAAGACAGAAAACTAACACAGATGCAGTGTGTAATTACAAAGCCTAATGGAATGTTGGCACTTATTTCAAGGGATTTAGAGGAAAGGGTCCTGGTGAGACCACACAGAGTTGGATTAGATTAGATTCCCTACAGTATGGAAACAGGCCCTTTGGCCTAACAAGTAGTTTCAGGCTTCTTCATTTTTTCGGCAGCAATTGGAGCAGGAGGAGCAAAAGCCAGAACCAGTGCCCCACGGGAAGGTATTTTTTTTAGTATAAAAACTTACCTCTGGAGTTTCAGGTATATATTTTGGCAGCAGCTGAATCCCAAGACACTACATGTGTTTGGCTCCCATCCGCCCTCCTCCTTTAACCAAATAAAAGGACTCTCACGTTTTGCTAACGGAAGGTGTTTCAATAGATATTTCTTGTGTATCATGTGATTGATTAAAAGTTTACTATTAGTTGGTTAGTTGAATAAGATGACAGAGAAGTACTAAAAATTATTTAACTCATAAATTTGTATAAATTAATTAAATAAGTAGAGATGGCTGGAGAGGTGATGTGCAGTAGCTGTATGATGTGGGAGCTGGCTGATCCCATTGTGAACAGCAGTGGCCACATTTGCAGCAAGTGTTGGTTGCTAGAAGAACTCCAGACCAGAATTGATGATCTGAAACTTGAGCTTCAAACTCTGCGGCACATTTGGGAGGGGGAAAGTTACCTGGACACTCTGTTTCAGGAGGCAGTCACACCAAGTAGATTAAGTAATTCAAATTCAGTTAGTGATCAGGAACAACAGGATGTGACTGTAAGTGAGGCAGGTAGGGGGATTCTGAAATCAGGAGTGGAGGAGCTTCAGCCCTTGACCTTGTCCAACAGGTATGAGATTTTTGCTCCCTGTATAGATGAGGAAAAGGGCTGTAGACAGGATGAGCCAGCTGACCACGGCACCATGGTGCAAAAGGCCATTCAAGAGGGGGAGCAAAAAGACATGCAGTTTTTATAGGGGATTCTATAATTTGGGGGTCAGATAGTACCCTTTGTGATCCAGATCGGGAGTCCCGCATGGTGTGTTGCCTGCCCGGTGCCAGGGTACAGGACATTTCCGATCGGCTTGAAAGAATATTGGAATGGGAGGGAGAGGATTCAGTTGTGGTCCACGTTAGCACAAACAACATAGGCAAGGCTAGGAAGGAGGATCTGTTTGGGAAGTGTCAAGCACTAGGAAGAAATTTGAAGAACAGGTCCTCGAGGGTCATAATCTCTGGATTACTGCCCGAGTTACGTGTTAATTGGCATAGGGATAAGAAAATTAGGGAAGTAGATGTGTGGCTAAGAGATTGGTGTGGGAAAGAGGGATTCCATTTCATGGGGTATTGGCATCAGTTTTGTAACCGGGGAAATCTGTACCGATGGGACGGTCTCCACCTGAACCGATCTGGTGTAAAGGATATATAAGGTGGTCACAAGGACTTATGAGTCAGGGGGAAGGGAAAAGGAAAGCAACAGCGAGTATGGGGTCAAGTAGAAAGATAAGCAGCAGGTTATCATGTGTGCAGGGTTTAAGTTCTAGGCAGACTAGCGTGAAGCAAAAAGGAAGGATAACTTAGGATATACTACTAGAGGTGATGGAAATCACGAGGAAAAGAAAATTAGCATTAAGGTGCTTTACCTGAATGCTCGTGGTACTCATAGAGTCATAGAGATGTATAGCATGGAAACAGACCCTTCGGTCCAACCCAATCTAGTCCCACCAGCCAGCACCCGGCCCATATTCCTCCAAACCCTTCCTATTCATATACCCATTCAAATGCCTCTTAAATGTTGCAATTGTACCAGCCTCCACCACTTCCTCTGGCAGCTCATTCCATACACCTACCACCCTCTGCGTGAAAACGTTGCCCCTTAGGTCTCTTTTATATCTTTCCCCTCTCCCCCTAAACCTATGCCCTCTAGTTCTGGACTCCCCGATCCCAGGGAAAAGACTTTGTCTATTTATCCTATCCATGCCCCTCATAATTTTGTAAACCAAGTAGATGAATTAACAGCAGAAATCATTGTGAATGATTATGATGTGGTAGGCATCACAGAGACGTGATTGCAGTTAAACATCCAAGGATTTATAACTTATGGAAAAGACAGGGAGATGGGCAGAGGGGATTGGGTTGTCTTGCTAGTTAAGAATGAAATTAAATATATGGCGCTGATTGATATAGGGTCAGATGCTGTGGAGTCTGTGTGGGTGGAGTTGAGGAACCACAAAGGCAAAAAACCATAATGGGAGTTATGGTACAGAACCCCCAGTAGTGGTCAGGACCGGGGTGCAAGATGTACCGGGAAATAGATAGGGCATGTCAGAAAAGCAAGGTCACGGTGATCATGGGGGATTTCAATATTTAAATGGACTGGGTGAATAATGTTGCCGGTGGATCCAAAGAAAGGGAATTCATGGAATGCTAACAGGATGGCTTTTTGGAACAGCTTGTGATGGAGCCCACAAGGGAGCAAGCTATGCTGGACTTAATGCTATGTAATGAACCAGACTTTATAAAAGTAAGGGAACACTTAGGTGACAGCGATCATAATATGATAGAGTTCAAACTGCAGTTAGAAAGAGAGAAGGCAAAATCAGATGTAATGGTGTTACAGTTAAATAAAGGTAATCACAAGGACATGAGAGAGGAACTGACGAAAATCGACTGGAATCAGAGTCCAGTGGTGAAGACAGCAGGCGTTCCTGGTGTAATTGAGGACACAGTACAGAGTTCATCCCAAAGAAAAGAAAGATTATCCAGGGAGTGGGGATTAGATGGCCATGGCTGACATAAGAAATCAGGACATGTATCAAAGAAAAAGAGAGAGCCTAGAAAGTGGCCAAGAGCAGTGGGAAATCAGAAGATTGGGAAGACTACAAAAACAAACAGAGGATAACTAAGAGAGGAGTAAGGAAGGAGAAGATCAAATATGAAGGTACGCTAGCCAGTAATATTAGAAATGATAGTAAAAGTTTCTTTCAGTACATAAGAAACAAACGAGAGGCAAAAGTAGAAATTGGCCACTCCAAATTGATGCAGGGAGGCAAGGAATAGGTGATGAATTTAATAGATACTTTGAGTCAGTCTCCACAGTGAAAGACATGAGTAATATCCCAACAATCAAGGAGAGTCAAGGAGCAGAGTTGAGTATTGTAGCCATTACAAAAGAGAAAGTGCTAGAAAAGCTGAAAGATCTAAAATTGATAAATCTCCTGGTCCTGATGGGCTACATCCTAGAGTTCTGAGGGAGGTGGCTGAAGAAATAACGGAGGCGTTGATTGTAATCTTTCAAAAATCACTAGAGTCAGGGAAAGTCTCAGATGGTTAGAAAATCGCTGTTCTAACCCTCTTGTTCAAGAAAGGATCAAGACAAAAGATGGAAAATTATAGGCTGATTAGCCTAACCTCGGTTGTAGGTAAAATTCTAGAATCCATAGTAAAGGATGAGGTTTCTAAATTCTTGGAAGTGCAGGGTCAGATTAGAACAAGTCAGTGTGGATTTAGTAAGGGGAGATCATGTCTGACAAACCTGTTAGAATTCTTTGAAGAGGTAACAAGTAGGTTAGACCAGGGAGACCCAGTGGATGTTATCTACCTAGACTTCCAAAAGGCCTTTGATAAGGTGCCTCGATGGGAGACTGCGAGTAAGGTGAGGGCCCATGGTGTTCGAGATGAGCTACTGGCATGGATTGAGGATTGGCTGTCTGACAGACGGCAGAGGGTTGGGATAAAATGTTCTTTTTTGGAAATGCAGCTAGTGACAAGTGGTGTCCTGCAGGGTTCAGTGTTGGGGATGCAGTTGTTCACTTTATATATTAATGATCTGGATGAAGGGACTGGAGGCATTCTGGCAAAGTTTGCTGATGATACGAAGTTAGGCCGACAGGCAAGTAGTACTGAGGAGGTGGGGAGGCTGCAGAAAGATTTAGACAGTTTAGGAAAGTGGTCCAAGAAAAGGCTGATGAAATTCAATGTGAGAAAATGCAAGGTCTTTCACTTCCGAAAACAGAAGACAGGGACAGACGGACTGTTTTCTAAATGGTGAGAAAATTCCTAAAGCCAAAGTACGAAGGGATCTGGGAGCACTAGTCCAGGTTTCTCTAAAGGTTGACTTGCAGGTTGAGTCCATGGTTAAGAAAGCAAATGTAATCTTGTCATTTATCTCAACAGTGATGTTCTACTGAGACTTTATAAAGCTCTGGTCAGGCCCCATTTAGAATACTGTGTCCAATTTTGGGCTCACACCTCAGGAAGGACATACTGACACTGGAGCATGTCCAGTGAAAATTCACACAGATGATCCCTGGAATGGTAGGCCTTACATACGATGAACAGCTGAGGATCCTGAGATTGTATTCATTAATAGTTTAGAAGGATGAGGGGAGATCTAATAGAAACTTAAAAGATAATGCATGGCTTAGAAAGGGTGGACGCTGGGAATTTGTTTCCGTCAGGTGGGGATACTAGGACTCGTGGGCACAGCCTTAGAATTAGAGGGGGTCAATTTAAAATGGAAAGGAGGAGACTTTTATTCAGCCAGAAAGTGGTGGGCCTGTGGAATTCATTGCCTAGGAGCACAGTGGAGGCCAGAATGTTAAATGTCTTCAAGGCAGAGATTGATAAATTCTTAATCTCGCTAGAAATTAAGGGATACAGGGACATTGCAGGTACGTGGTGCTGAAATGCCCATCAGCCATGACTGAATGGCAGAGTGGACCCGATGGGCTGAATTACCTTACTTCCACTCCTATGTTTTATGTCCACACCAACCCTCCGAAGAGTAAACCACCCAGACTTATTCCCCTACCCTATATTTACCCCTGACCAAAGCACCTAACACCATGGGCATGACCAATTCACCTGACCTACACACCTTTGGATTGTGGGAGGAAACCAGAGCACCCGGAGGAAATCTGCACAGACACAGGGAGAATATGCAAACTCCACACACACAGTCGCCCAAGGGGGAATCGAACCTGGGTCCCTGGTTCTGTGAGGCAACAGTGCTAACCACTGTGCTGCCCCAATGCAGTTTTGGGGTCCTTAGGTGAGGAAGCATGTTTATTAACAACACTATTCGCATAACGACAATATCAGAGTTACATGTGTTCTGGGTTGTGTATATTAAAGTACATTGCAAACACAATTGGCTAAGCACGTTACACTTACTCCATAAGATAAATTGACTGAAGTTGATGCTGGAATGTCACTCAATACTATGTAATTATCTTAAACGTACAGGTCTGTCGGGTCTGGAAGTTTTGCCATGATGCATTAGGAATGTGCAATTATTAGGGAGCAATGTTCAGCACCATTCATGACTCCGAAATTACAAAAGCAGTCTGTGGCTGTGAGCAAAATAATGTCTATTTCCAACAACAGGGTATTTATCTATTATCCCTTGACATTAGCATAGCTGAATTACCACTACCAATATTAACTGGAAACTGAGCTGAACCATCCATGTAAATATGATGGTTACAGCAACAGGTCAAAGTAACTTAACTTCGGTCACCGAATACCTGGATGACAAGAATTTCAACAACACTCAAGACCTGGCATCAAGATGTTGGTAGTGGAGTAGGCAGTATCTGGGTTCCTGAGCCTGGGGCTTGTCCACTCTGTCCACTTTTCTTTCTTTTATTCTCATTTTTGGTTTTCTTTTTAATTTTTCCTTCTATTTACCATCCGAGGAGAGCTCAGTCATAGCAGAATCAGCAGCAACTGCATCGACAGTGAAGGTGGAAGGCTGTAAGAAGGTGACTTCTTCAGGATCCAAAGCCAAAGTGTAGCGGCAACTGATGAGCCTGGAATGGGCTCAAACTTGGCCTTCCTCCAATTTAGAACTTTAACTTTTAGTTTAGGTCTATCCTTTTCCATAGCTACTTTAAAACCAATAGAATTATGATCACTGGCCCCAAAGTGCACCCCACTGGCATTTCAGTCACTTGCCCTACCTTATTTCCCAAGAGAAGATTATGTTTTGCTCCTTCTCTAGTAGGAGCATGTACTGAATAAGAAGATTTTCTTGTACACACGTAACAAGTCTTTCTCCATCCAAGTCCTTAACATTATGGCAGTCCAGTCCATGTTTGGAAACTTAAAATTCCCAACCATTACAATCATATCATGACAGATATATGAGATCTCCTTACAAATTTGCTTCTCAATTTCTGCTGACGACTGGGGTCCAACAGTACAATCCCAATCAGGTGATCATTGCTTTCTTATTTCTCAGTTCCACTGAAATAACTTCACTGGATGTACTCCCAGGAGCATCCTCTCCAAGTATAGCCTTAAAAATATTCCTGACCAAAAACACCACTCCCTCTCCTCTTTTCTCCCTCTTTCTATCCTTCCTATAGCATCAATACTCTAGAACATTAGGCTGTCAGTCCTGCACTTCCCTGAGCTATGTTTCTATAATAACTATGATATCCCAGTCCCATGTTCCCAACCATTCCCTAAGTTCATCTGCCTTACTTGGCAGCCCTCTTCTTTTGAAATAATTGCAGTTTAATTTCTCAGTATTACCTTGATCTCTGCATTGCTCTTACCTGTCGTGACTATTTGACTTGCTGATCTTCTCAGCTGTACTAGCCTCAGACTTATGCCTTTTCTCACTATGTCTTTGGGTCCTGCTGTACTATTTTGAAGCCTCCTGAGTAGCACTAGCAAATCTCCCCGTCAGGATATTGGTCCCCTTTCAATTCAGGTGCAGACTGACCTTCTTGTACACGGCGCTTCTACCCCTGAAGAGATTCCAATGATCAAAAAATGCAAATTCCTGCCACCTGCACCAACACCTCAGCCACGCATTCATCTGATCCATCCATTATTCATCCTCCATCATGGTGCAGGGAGTAATCCAGATATTGTAGGGAATCTGTATGATTAGAGAAATTGAGGCTCTGGTTAAGAATAAGAAGGAGGCATCTGGCAGTATAGACAGAATTGAGTGCATCCTTCAATGAGTATACCTGCAATCAGCGTATACTCAAAAGGGAAGTAAGTAGGGCAAAAAGGGGACATGAGGTAGTTTTGGCAAATAGGGATAAGGAGAATCCAAAAACATCTGATAAATATATTAAAGGCAAAAGAGCAACCAGGGAGAGAATAAGGCCTCTTAAAGCTCAACAATGCTGTCTATGTGTGGAATTGCAGGGGTTGGGTGAGTTACTAAATAAGTATTTCATGTCAATATTTACTGTGGAAAATATGAAAGCTAGAGAATGTGGAGAAATAAACAGTGATAACTTGAACAGAGTTATGTTACAGAGGAGGAAGTGCTGGATATTTTAAAACACATAAACATGGATAAATCCCCGAGATCTGATCAGTTGTATCCCAGAACTTTATGAGAAGCTTGGGAGATGATTGCTGGACCCTTGCTGAAATAATTGTATCATCAATAGTCACAGATGAGGTGACAGAAGACTGGAGGGAGGCTAATGTGGTGCCATTATTTAAGAAAGGTGGGAAGGAAAAGCCAGAGAACTATAGACCAGTGAGCCTGACATTGGTGGTGGCCAAGTTGTTGGAGGGGAATCTGAGGGACAGGATCTGTATTCATTTGGAAAGGCAAGAACTGATTTGGGATAGTCAACATGGCTTTGTGTGTGGGAAATTGTGCCCCACTAACTTGGTTGAGTTTTTTTGAAAAAAGTGACAACTGTGATGATGCTGCCCCTTTAACAAGGTTATGTTTCCCTTAGCTTGTTTTTTCAGAGAGGTTGTAAAAGGCACAGACTCCCAAAAAGGCTGGGTTTCGATTGGTTTTAGGGCCAAGTTGATTATAGCTAACAGATATTGCCTCAGGTAAAAGGATTTTAAGATTAAAAAAAACAAATGCACAATGAAAAGAAAGCGGCCATTTCTCCCAGTTCAGCTTTTCTTTGGTTTATTTTTTTTTGACAGTCTGACTATTCACTGAAAGCAGTCAGGCACTTGTAAAAGCTGCTGGACCCAAAGAAGCAGGTCCACACTGATCCTTCTCTCTCTCTGACATGAGGAGGATCCTGTAAGACCCTGTGTTTGATTCTACCTTTTGTGCCATGGGGTTGTTATGGGTAGGAACATAAAACATACAACAGTATGCACTGTACACGCCCTTCACCCCTCAATGCTGTGCTGGCCTTTTATCCTACTCTAAGATCAGACTAACTACATACTCTTCATTGTACTATCTTCCATGTGCCTATTCAAGAGACGCTTAAATATCCCTAATGTATCTGACTCTACTACCACTGCTGGCAGTGCATTCCACATGCCCACCACTCTCTGTGTGAAGAACCTGCCTCTGACATCTCCCCTAAACCTTCCTCCAATTGCCCCCTTGTGATAGACATTTCCACCTTGGGAAAACGTGTCTGGCTATCCACTCTATCCATACCTCTCAACATCTTGTAAACCTCTATCAAGTCACCTCGCATCTTTCTTCTTTCCAATGAGAAAAGCCCTAGATCCCTCAACCTTTTTGATAAGACATGCCCACTAGTCCAGGCAGCATCCTGGTAAATCTCCTCTGCACCATCGCTAAAGCTTCCACATCTTTCCTATAATGTGACATCCAGAACTGAGCACAATGTTCCAAGTGTGGTCTAACCAGGGCTCTGTAGAACTGCATCATAACCTCACGGCTCTCAAACTTAATCCCCCTGCTAATGAAAGCCAACACACCATACGCCTTCTTAACAACCCTATCAACCTGGGTGGCAACTTTGAGGGATCTATGGACATGGACGCCGAAATCCTCTGTTCTTCCATACTGCCAAGAATCCTGTCTGTAACCTTGTATTCTGCATTCAAATTTGACCTTCCAAAGTGAATGACTTCACACTTTTCCAGATTGAACTCCTACTGCCACTTATCAGCCCAGTTTTAGATTAGATTAGATTAGATTACAGTGTGGAAACAGGCCCTTCGGCCCAACAAGTCCACACCGACCCGCCGAAGCGAAACCCACCCATACCCCTACATTTACCCCTTACCTAACACTACAGGCAATTTAGCATGGCCAATTCACCTGACCCTGCACATCTTTGGACTGTGGGAGGAAACCGGAGCACCCGGAGGAAACCCACGCAGACACGGGGAGAACATGCAAACTCCACACAGTCAGTCGCCTGAGGCGGGAATTGAACCCGGGTCTCTGGCACTGTGAGGCAGCAGTGCTAACCACTGTGCCACCGTGCCGCCAATGTCCTGTTGCAATCTACAACAGCCCTCCACACTATCCACAGCTCTACCAACCTTCATGTCATCGGCAAACTTACTAATCCATTCTTGTAACAGCATTGTTAAGTTGGGATGATTAGTTGGGTTTTCGGATAGGTTAAGTTACTAAGTAGTCTGTTCTCTTTTGTTTGTGTTCTTCAGTAATCTTGTAAATAAGTTCTGTTTTGTTTAAAAATAAGTGGTTTGACCAGCTGCATCACTCCTGGAATATCTGTGTTACACCTGCTTAAAACAACTAGCAAAGTTAGGGTCTGGGCTAATTCCTTGAAATGTTTTGAGGGGGTCTGGCCTGGTCCATAACACAAAGAAGATGATGAAGGCAAAATAGTGGACGTTGTCTATATGGATGTGAGCATGGTAGACTCATTGGCAAGTTTAGATCATATGGAATCCAGGGAGAGCTAGACATATATAATATATATACACAAAATTGGCTTGAGGGTAGGAGACAAAGGGTGGTGGTGGAGGTTTTTTTGACTGGAAGCCTGCGACCAACAGGGTGCTGCAAGGATCAGTACTGAGTCCACAGCTTTTTGTCATTTATGTAAATGATTTGTCTGTAAATTTTGAAAGAATGGTTAGTAAATTTGCAGATGACGTCCAAATTGGTGGTGTAATGCACAGTGAAGAAGATTATCTCAGAATTCAATGGGACCTTGATCAGCTGGGCCAATGGCTGAAGAGTGGCAGATGGAGTTTAATTTAGATGAATGCGAAGTGCTGCATTTTGGTAAGGCAAATCAGGGCAGGACGTTTACACCTGATGGTAAGTCCTGGGGAGTTTTGCCAAACAAAGAGACCTTGGGGCGCAACTTGATAGTTCCTTGAAGATGGAGTCACAAGTAAACAGGATTGTGAAGAATGCTTTTGGCATGCTTGCCTTTATTGGTCACTGCATTGAGTATAGGAGTTGGGAGGTCATGTTGTGGCTGTACATGACATTGGTTAGGCCACTTTTGGAATACTACATTCAGTTCTGGTTTCCCTGCTTTCGGAAGGATGTTGTTAAACTTGAAATGATGCAGAAAAGATTTACTTGGATATTGCCAGGGTTGGAGGATTTGAGCTAAAGGGAAAGTCTGAATAGTGTGGGGCTATTTTCCCTGGAGTGTTGGATGGTGAGGGATGAACTTACAGAGGTTTATAAAATCATAAAGGGCATGGATAGGATGAATAGCCAAGAAAGATATAAAAGGGACCTAAGAGGCAACATTTTCACTGAGAGGATGGTGCTTTTGTGGAATGAATTGCAAGAGGAAGTGATGGAGGCTGGTACAATTACAACATGTGAAAGGCATCTGGATGGATGTGTTTAGAGGGATATGAGCCAAATGCGGGCAAATGGGACTAGATGAACTTAGCATTTCTGGTCGTATGGGTAAGTTGGATCATACTTGGAGTTGTTTGCATACTATATGACTCTACCTGTGCCACACACAACTGGCATAAGGTAAGTAAAGTCAAAAAGCTAACTGTGTGGCTCAAAGATTGGTTTGGAGGAATGGGTTCATAGGCACTGGCAGCAGGACTGGAGTAGAAGGGAATTGTTCCAGTGAGATTGGTTTCTCTTGAATCATGCTGGGGCAGTATCCTGGTAAATCAAGAGAGTGCTTTAAACCAAACAAAGGGGGAGATGGTTCATGGGAGGGAATACATAGGCTTACAAAGCAAAAGGTTATGGCAGTGTTACAGGGCAGCTATTTGAATAATGATACATCTGAAATACTGTGTACAGTTCTGGTCATCACACTGTAGGCTTTTGAGAAGATAGATATTGCCTGTACTTGAGTCTATTAGTTATTAGGAAAGGTTTCAGGAACTTGGATCATTTTCACAACAGTGTCATAGGCTGATGGGTGACCAAACAGAAGTGTATAAAATTATGAGAGGCATGAATAGGGTAGGTACTTGGAGTCTTAATTCCCAGGGGAAAATATCAAATACTAGGGGACATAGGTTTACGGTGAGAAGGGAAAAGTTTAAGGGAGATGAGGAAGGCAAGTTTTTTACAAGGAGGGTGGTAGGTGCCTGGAACACACTGCCAGGGGAAATGATAGAAGTAGGTATGTTAACAATGTTTAGGAGGCATTCAAACAGACACATGAACATGGACTTTAGCAAAGCCTTTGACAAGGTTCCACATGGTAGACTAATTAATAAAGTTAGGTCACGTGATAGTCAGGGCGAACTTGCCAATTGGATACAAACTTGGCTTAACGGCAGCAGACAGAGACTGGTGGTGGAGGGTGGTATTTTGGACTGGAAGCCTATTACCAGGGATGTTCCACAGGGATCACTGCTGGGTCCACTTTTGTTTGTCATTTATACAAATGATTTAGATGAAAAAATGGAGCATAGAACTGTACAGCACAGTACAGGCCCTTCGCTCTTTGAGGTTGTGCTGTCCTTTTACCCTACTCTAAGATCAAACTAATCTACATATCCCACATTTTACTATCATCCATGTGCCTCTCCAAGAGTCACTTAAATGTTCCTTATGTCTCTGACTCTACTACCACTGCTGGCAGTGCATTTCATGCACCCATCACTCTCTGAATAAAGAACCTACCTCTGACATCTCCCCTAAACCTTCCTCCAATTACCTTAAAATTATGTCCTCTTCTGATAGCCATTTCTGCCCTGGGAAAAAGTCTGGATATCCATTCTATCTATGCCTCTCATCATCTTGTACACCACTATCAAGTCACCTCTTATCCTTCTTCGCTCCAATGAGAAAAGACCTAGCCCCTCACTCTTTCTTCACATAACATGCCCTCTAGTCCAGGCAGCATCCTGGTAAATCTCCTCTGCACCTATCTAAAGCTTCCACATCCTTCCTATAATGAGGCAACCAGAACTGAACACAATATTCCAAGTGTGGTCTAACCAGGGCTTTATAGAGGTGCACCATAATCTCGCGGCTCTTAAACTCAATTCCCCTGCTAATGAAAGTGAACACACCATATGCCTTCTTAACAACCTTATCAACTTGGGTGGCAACTTTGAGGGATCTATGGACATGGACCCCAAGATCCCTCTGTTTGTCCATACTACAAAGATTCCTGCCTTTAAACCTGTAACCTGCATTCAAATTCGAACTTTCAAAATGAATCACTTCACACTTTTCCAGGTTGCACTCCATCTGCCACTAATCAGCTCAGCTCTGCATCCTGCCAAATTCCTGTTGCAACCTACAACAGTCCTCCACACTATCCACAACTCCATCAACCTTCGTGTCATCAGCAAACTTACTAATTCGCCCTTCCACTTTGTCATCCAAGTAATTTATAAAAATGACAACGAGCAGAGGTCCCAGAACAGATCTCTGCGGAACATCGCTGGTCACCCAGCTGCAGGCTGAATACTTTCCATCTACTACCTCCCTCTGTCTTCTAAGGGCCAGCCAATTTTGTATTCAGACAGCCAAATTTCCTTGTATCCCATGCCTCCTTTACTTTCTGAACGAGCCTACTATTGGGAACTTTATCAAATGCCTTGCTAAAATCCACATACACTACATCCACAGCTCTACCTTCACCAATGTGTTTTGTCACATCCTCAAAGAATTCAATAAGGCTTGTGGGGTATGACCTGCCCCTCACAAAATCATGCTGACTATCTCTAATTCAGGAATGAGATGGGTCAACTTGCAGCATGGGTTGGTACCTGGGACTTTGATGTTGTGGCCATTTCAAAGACATGGGTAGAGCAGAGACAGGAATGGTTGTTGCACATTCCGGGATTTACATTTTTCAGGAAGAGCAGACAAGATGGCAAAAGGGGGGTGGTGTGGCATAGTTAGTTAAGGACTGTATTACAGTTGCAGAAATGACCTTTGAGGACTCATCTACTGAGGTAGTATGGGCTGAGGTTAGAAACAGGAAACGACAGGTCACCCTGTTGGGAGTTTTCTGTGGCCCACAGATGTAGAGGAAAAGATAGCAAAGATGATTATTGATAGGAACGAGAGTGACAGGATAGTTGTTAAGCGGTCTTTAACTTTCCAAATATTGACTGGGAATACCATATTCAAGTACTTTAGTTGGGTCAGTTTTTGTCCAGTGTGTGCAGGAGGGTTTCCTGACATAGTATGTAGACAGGCCAACAACAGGTGAGGCCACATTAGATTTGGTACTGGGTAATGAACCTGGCAAGGTGTTAGATTTGGAGGTACGTGAGCACTTTGGTGATAGTGACCACAATTCAATTATGTTTACTTTAACAATGGAGAGAGATAGGTATATACCGCAGGGCAAGAGTTATAGCTGGGGGAAAGGCAATTATAATACAATTAGGCAAGATTTAGGATGCATAGGATGGGTCAGGAAACTGCAGGGGGTGGGCACAACTGAAATGTGGAGCTTATTCAAGGAAGAGCTGCTGGAGGTCCTTGATAAGTATGTATCTGTCAGGCAGGGCTGTTGAGGGCGGGAGCTGTGGTTTACTAAGGAAGTTGAATGTCTTGTCAAGAGGAAGATTAGATTCTAATTAGATTAGATTCCCTATAGTATGGAAACAGGCCCTTCAGCCCAACAAGTCCATACCGGCTCTCCAAAGAGTAACCTACCCAGACCCATTCCTGTACTCTATATTTACCCTTGACTAATGCACCTAACACAATTGCCAATTTAGCATGGCCAATTCACCTGTCCTGCACATCTTTGAATTGTGGGAGGAAACTGAAGCACCTGGAGGTAACCCACATAGACAGGGTGAGAATGTGCAAACTCTACACAAACAGTTGCCCAAGGTTGGAATCGAACCTGGGTCCCTGGCGCTGTGAAGCAGCAGTGTTAATGACTGAGCCACTGTGCCAAAGAAGAAGGTTTATGTTAGGATAAGATGTGCAGGCTCAGTTGGAGCACTTGAGAGTTACAAGTTAGCCAGGAAAGATGTAAAGGGAGAGCTAAGAAGAGCCAGGAGCAGACATGAGAAGTCGTTGGCAGATAGAACCAAGAAAAACCCTGAGGTTTTCTATAGGTATATCAGGAACGTAAGGATGACTGGAGTAAGATTAGGGCCAATCAAGGATAGAGTGGGAAGTTGTGCATAGAGTCAGGGGAGATAGGGGATGCACTAAATTCATATTTTTTTGTCACTATTCACACTAGAAAAAGGCAATGTTGTCAAGGAGAATACTGAGATACAGGCTACTAGACTAGATGGGATGGAAGTTCACAAGGAGGAGGTATTAGCAATTCTGGAAAGCGTGAAAACAGATAAGTCCCCTGGGCCAGATGGGATTTATCCTAGGATTCTTTGGGACGCCTGGGAGGAGATTGCCGAGCCTTTGGCTTTGACATTTATGTTGTCATTGACTACAGGAATAGTGTCAGAAGACTGGAGAATAGTAAATGTTGGTCACTTGTTCAAGAAGGGGAGTAGAGACAACCCTGGTAATTAGAGGTCAGTGAGGCTTACTTCGGTTGTGGGTAAAGTGTTGGAAAAGGTCATAAGAGATAGAATTTATAATCATCTAGAAAGGAATAAGTTGATTAGGGGTAGTCAACATGGTTTTGAGAAGGGTAGGTCATGCCTCACAAACTTCATCGAGTTCTTTGAGAAGGTGACCAAACAGATGGATGAGGGTAAAGCAGTTGATGTGGTGTATATGGATTTCAGTAAGGCATTTGGTTAAGATCCCCATAGTAGGCTCTTGCAGAAAATATAGAGGTATAGGATTGAGGGTGATTTATTGGTTTGGATCAGAAATTGGCTAGCTGAAAGAAGACAGAGGATGGTGGTTGATGTGAAATGTTTATCTTGAAGTTTAGTTACTAGTGGTGTACCGCAATGATCTGTTTTGGGTCCACTGCTGTTTGTCATTTTTATAAATAACCTGGATGAGAGCGTAGAAGGATGGGTTAGTAAATTTGCAGATGACACCAAGGTCAGTAGAGTCATGGATAGTGTTGAAGGATGTTGTAGGTTACAGAGGGACATAGATAAGCTGCAGAGCTGGGCTGAGAGGTGGCAAATGGAATTTAATGCAGAAAACTGTGAGATGATTCACTTTGGAAGGAGTAAGAGGAATACAGAGTACTGGACTAATGGTAAGATTCTTGGTAGCGTGGACATGCAGAGACATCTCGGTGTTCATGTACATAGATCCCTGAAGGTTGCCACCCAGATTGATAGGGTTGTTAAGAAGACAAATGGTGTATTAGCTTTTATCAGTAGAGGGATTGAGTTTCAGAACCATGAGAACATGCTGCAGGTGTACAAAACTCTGGTATGGCCACACTTGGAGTATTGCATGCAGTCCTCGTCACCGCATTATAGGAAGGATGTGGAAGCTTTTAAAAAAGAGTCAGAGGAGATTTACTATGATGTTGCCTGGTATAGAAGGTCTTGCAAGGAATGGCTGGAGGACTTGGGTGAATAAGGTTGAAAGGTGACTTAATTGAGATATATAAGTTAATCAGAGAGTTAGATAGATCCCTGTTTCTGTGAGGCAGCAGTGCTAACTACTGATCCACCGTGCTGCTCCACTGTTATATGTTATATGGTGTAACATATAAGGGTATGACTTATAAATTTAAAAATAGGGATTTAGGTAGCGTTGTAGACACCTAGGGGTCCAGGTACATAATTCTGTGAAGATTGTGTAACGTGTAAATGGCTGGTTAACAGGTGTTTAGCACACTTTCCTTCAGAATATTCCTATAGGATATTCTGAATATAGAAGTTGGGACATGATGTTGAGGTTTTACAGGATATTGGTGAGGCCTCATCTGGAGCATTTTGTCCAGTTCTGGTTGCCCTATTACAGGGAGGATATTAAGCTGGAGAAGGCTTAGCAGAGCTATACCAGGATGTTGCCAGGAGTGGAGAGTTTGAGTTATAAGGAGAGGATGGAAAGGCTGGAACTTTTCTCACTGGAGTGTTGGAGGTTGAGGGGTGACACTTATAGAGGTTTATAAAATCATGAGGTGATTGGCAAGTGTCTTTTCCCTAGGGAGGGGGATTTCAAGGCTATGTGATATATTTTTAGTGAAAGGAGAAAGTGATGACTGCAGGTGCTGAAGATTAGGGTCAAAAAGTGTGGCGCTGGAAAAGCAGAGCAGGTCAGGCAGCATCTGAAGGGGAGGAGAATCGACATTTCAGGCATAAGCCCTTCGTCAGGAATGATTCTCCTGCTCCTTGGATGCTGCTTCACCTGCTGTGCCAATATCTTTAATATAAGAGGAGAAAGATTTCAAAATGACATGAGGGATGGCTTTTTTTAAACAAAGAGTGGTTCGTGTGTGAATGAACTTCCAAAGGAAGTGGTTGATGTAGGTTCCGTTACGATTAAAAGACATTTGGTGAAGTACATGAATAAGAAATACTTGGCGGGATATGGGACAAGCGCAGGCAGGTGGCACTAGTTTAGTTTGGGATTATGGTCAGCATAGACTGGCTGAACTGCGGTGAATCTACAACAGGCAAGAAATATAGGGATACAGACCATTGCAGACTGATGGATTAGTTAGAATGACGTCAGGGTCAGCTTGATATGATGGGCCACCTGTTTCTGTGCGGTACTGTTCTATGTTCTGTGCTCTAAGTAAGTACAAGAATAGGATTAAAAAGATACAGGAAAGGTATTAGTAGAATAAAGGAAAATGGTTGAACAAGGTAGTCTTGATTTTTAAGCGAGAAAATCTTTCAAATAGCACCTATTTACTAAATGAATATTTTGCATCAGTATTTACTGTGGAAAAGGATATGGAAGATATAGACTGTAGGGAAATAGATGGTGACATCTTGCAAAATGTCCAGATTACAGAGGAGGAAGTGCTGGATGTCTTGAAATGATTAAAGGTGGATAAATCCCCAGGACCTGATCAGGTGTACCCGAGAACTCTGTGGGAAGCTAGAGACATGATTGCGAGACCTCTTGCTGACATATTTGTATCATCGATAGTCACAGGTGAGGTGCCGGAAGACTGGAGTTGGCAAACGTGGTGCCACCGTTTAAGAAGGGCAGAAAGACAAGCCAGGGAACTACTGACCGGCGGGCCTGACCTCAGTGGTGGGCAAGTTGTTGGAGGGAATCCTGAGGGACAGAATGTACATGTATTTGGAAAGGCAAGGACTGATTACGGATAGTCAACATGGCTTTGTGCGTGGGAAATCATGTCTCACAAACTTGATTGATTTTTTTGAAGAAGTAACAAAGAAGATTGATGAGGGCAGAGCAGTAAATGTGATCTATATGGACTTCAGTAAGGTGTTCGACAAGGTTCCCCATGGGAGACTGATTAGCAAGGT
>NC_057714.1:57104962-57109995 GCF_004010195.1 Chiloscyllium plagiosum
GAACTCAGCACCATCTTCCTAACCTGCAATCTTCTTCCTGACCTCTCTGCCCCACCCCCACTCCGGCCTATCACCCTCACCTTGACCTCCTTCCACCTATCGCATTTCCAACGCACCTCCCCCAAGTCCCTCCTCCCTACCTTTTATCTTAGCCAGCTGGACCCACTTTCCTCATTCCTGAAGAAGGGCTCATGCCCGAAACGTCGATTCTCCTGTTCCTTGGATGCTGCCTAGTCTGCTGTGCTTTTCCAGCAACACATTTTCAGCTCTGATCTCCAGCATCTGCAGTCCTCACTTTCTCCTGGGTATATGAATAGGAAGGGTTTGGAGGGATATGGGCCGCGTGCTGGCAGGTGGGACTAGATTGGTTTGTGATATCTGGTCAGCATGGATGGGTTAGACCGAAGGGTCTGTTTCCATGCAGTACATATCTATGACTCTATAATAAGTCAAGTATTTTTTTCAACTGATTTTTTCAAAATTACTCTTTGACAAGTAAAAGACTAGTCAAGTGAAGTAGTGAGAAGGGGGGAAGAGAGAACAAGGAAATCTGTAACTGACTTTGTAAGCAAATATCAACGATAACCCACTACCATCGGACCAGCCGATAAAGCTAATGGTTTAAGACCTATAAATAGTTTGAGATTTGAATGTATTTCTTAGTCAGTGTAAGTTAGTTTCGGGAACAATGTCACACCAGGCCAATACAAAGGTAAAAGGAATACTTTATCAATACTGAATTGCTAACAGTAAATGTACTTAAATCTTTAGAAAAAAGGCAATATTATTGAGTAGTTGCATCATAGGTGCATTCTGGGAAATACGAATATGCAAATAACAGAATTCTGACAATGACAGAAAACCAGTTTTGGAACGATGAACAGGAGTTTATTTTACATTTATAGCTTTTAGAAAAAAATAAGCTCAATAAATATGATCAAACATTTTGTTTCACATAGCAATTTTTCATGTTTTTAGACAGCCTGTATACTTGTAAATTTCACATTTATTTTAGTTGAATACAAGATAGTCACCAGATGGCGCTGTAGAACAAGCTGATACTGAATTAGAAACTGCCAAACTGAAAATAATTGCTGCTCATTTGTAAGTATAAATTTAAAAAATCACGCAACACCAGGTTATAATCCAACAGGTTTATTTGGAAGCACTAGCTTTCAACTGGTATTGTGTGATTTTTAACTTTGCCCATCCAGTCCAACACTGGCAACTCCACATCGATTATAAGTACTGTACTTATTGATCAATGTGGTAAAAACAATGACTGCAGATGCTGGAAACCAGATTCTGGATTAGTGGTGCTGGAAGAGCACAACAGTTCAGGCAGCATCCAAGGAGCAGCGAAATCGACGTTTCGGGCAAAAGCCCTTATTGTTCAATGTACCTACTGTACATGGTACTTATTGTTACTGCACCATTATGTCTATGCACTTGGTGTCAATTAAGCACGCTGCTTTGTTGTGAATGTTGTCAGACTTTTTAAGTGTTGTTTTAAGTTTTGGGCAATATTCCATTCCTGAAGAAGGGCTTATGCCCGAAACTTCAATTCTCCTGCTCCTTGGATGCTGCCTGATCTGCTGCGCTTTTCCAACAACACGTTTTTCAGCAATATTCCATTACACTCCTTACTTGTGTCTTTTAAATAGCGGACAAGTTTTGGGGTGAATTACTCGCAGCAGGATTCCTAGCCTCTGACCTGCTCTTGTGTATATATATTAAAATGGTTACAAAAACAGGTTACAGGAAAAGCTCAGCAGATCTGGCAGTATCTGTGTAGAGAAGTCAAAGTTAATGTTTTGGGTCCAGTGACCTTTCATCAAATGTCCATGGCTGATTATCACCCCAGAGTTCTGCGGAAGGGTGACCAGACCCAAAATATTAACTTTGATGTCTCTGCACAGGTGCTGCAAGACCTGCTGAGCTTTTCCTGTAACCTGTTTTTGTAACCATTTTAATATATATACACAAGAGCAGGTCATAATTCACCCCAAAACTTGTCCGCTATTTAAAAGACACAAGTAAGGAGTGTAATGGAATATTGCTAAAAAATGTGTTGTTGGAAAAGCGCAGCAGATGCAAATGATTGACAAAATTCACAATTTTTTCAGTTTTTCTGAAGATGGTCAGTCCAGTTCAGTTTCTGGTCAATGGTAACCCCTCCAGATACTAATTGTGGGGGTTTTGTCAATGTTAATGGTTTTTGCTGAGCAAGCGCTGCTTGATAGCACTGTTGATATTCTCATCCATCACGGTATTGATGAATGACAGCAGACTTTTATTTAATAATGGGATATGGGCATTGCTGGCTGGCCAAAATTTATTGCCTGGCCCTAGTTGCCCTTGTAAAGGTGGGGGTGAGCTGCCTTCTTGAACCACTGCAGTACAAATATTTTAAAAATATTTAATAAATGGGGTGATAATCAGCCATGGTGGAATTTTCCTACTTTTTGTGTAGACAACGTACCTGGGCAATCTTCCACATTACCAGTCAGTGTTTTAGCTGTACTGGAACAATTTGACTGGGGTACGAAAGGTTCAGAATGACAAGTCTTCAGTATTATT
The DNA here is from genome assembly GCF_004010195.1 of Chiloscyllium plagiosum. Taxonomy (NCBI): domain Eukaryota; kingdom Metazoa; phylum Chordata; class Chondrichthyes; order Orectolobiformes; family Hemiscylliidae; genus Chiloscyllium; species Chiloscyllium plagiosum. The sequence continues at coordinate 57,107,543 of NC_057714.1, forward strand.
GCTGGAATGTTTAGGGTCTTTGCTCTTTTATTGCTCAAAGTACAGATTACCCAAGAGCTTGTCATCTTGAAGAAAAAAAAAGTTGTATTGAATTCTCACCTTAAGCCTGAAGCTAATTTTTTTTTACATTATTAGACTATCTTCCGAATTCCTTAATTAGACATCCTTTGGAACATACCAGTGGGCGGCACGGTGGTTAGCACTGCTGCCTCACAGCGCCTGAGACCCGGGTTCAATTCCCGCCTCAGGTGACTGACTGTGTGGAGTTTGCACGTTCTCTCACCTTAAGCCTGAAGCTAATTTTTTTTTTACATTATTAGACTATCTTCCGAATTCCTTAATTAGACATCCTTTGGAACATACCAACATTATTATAGTCACAAAAGAAATCTTGAGCTGAAACCAAAAGTAAATTATTTTTTCCAATGTAACATGATTACTATTGCATTGGATTAGCACTCACCACATGTAGATCACCTCACTCAATGATACTTCTTATCCTTTGGCAAGAGTGCCACTCATTATTGGCATGTTCTAATTGCACATTTCAAACACATTTCATAATGGACTCAAAAGATTCTCCAGCTTCTGTTTATCTGCACCCACTGTTCTTGATATATGTTATTTCTCTCATCCCTCACTTACATTAATTAAAATTCCATTTAATGTTTCTTTAATTTTGAGGTAATTCAATTTTGATTATTTCAAATTAGTTTATCTATTAAATATTTGTTAATGCCTTGATTATTTATTTTTTTTGTCTCACACCCAACTGAACACATTAACCATCTTATGCTGTGATAATGTCAAGTGGCTGAGTATGTCTGGAACATATTCTTCAGTGCAGATTCAATGTGTATTTCCACATGTTAGTTACTTAATGTTTACTATATCCCATTTGCACACAGAGTCATAGAGTTGTACAGCATGGAAACAGACCCTTTGGTCCACTTGTCCATGCCGACCAGATATCCTAAGTTAACCTTGTCCCATTTGCCAACATTTGATCCATATCCCTCGAAACCCTTCCTGTTCATATACCCGTGCAGATGTCTTTTAAATGTTGTTATTGTACCAGCCTCCGCCACTTCCTCTGGCAGATTATTCCATACACGCATCACTCTCTGCGTGAAAAAGTAGCCCCTGAAATCCCTTTAAATAGGTACCTTTATATCTCTTCCCTCTCACCTTAAACCTATGCCCTCTAGCTTTGGACTCCCCACCCCTTGAGAAAAGACCTTGGCAACTCACCCTATCCATGCCCCTCATGATTTTATAAATCTCTGTAAAGCCTATCCTTCTACCTCAAACAATCCAACCTAGACAATATCCTTGTAAATCTTTTCTGAACCCATTCACGTTTCACAGCATCTTTCTGTTATGACACAGGGTAAACCCCTCTGCTAATTTAAACCCGACACACATAGAAGCTCACCTCGCACCATAATCTGTTAAACTTCAAGAGACAAAGAACTCTCGCAGAGGTCACTATTTAAAGTAAGATTTATCAGTTTTATTCTTTAAGTCCAAAGGAGAACATTAGACAACTATTTACAACTCCTTTCTCTTAAACCTATCTTTTACCTCCCACTCAACAATACTAGTCTGCTAAATTCCATCTTAAACTTATGGCAAATCAATTTCAAACCCAGTTGTCATCTTTGAATGTTGAACTTTCTCTGTAGATTTTTCTCTAGGTCGGCTTCGGTCTTCTGCTGCACAAATTTCTTATGGACAGATACCTTTCAGAGAGCTCTTTGGTGAGCAGTCTATACTTGTTGGTGCTTGACAGTTTTCCCCCTACCTGTTAGAAATGTCTGGTTTTATGCCCCAAAACATCAGATTATTTCATTGGTTTGATGTCATCAAAACATTAAATTCAAATTCGATTGAGTAAGGCGTTCAACAGGGTTCCCCATGGGAAACTGATTAGCAAGGTTAGATATCAAGGAATACAGGAGAACTAGACATTTGGATACAGAACTGACTCAAAGGTAGAAGACAGAGAGTGATGGTGGAGGGTTGTTTATCAGACTGGAGGCCTGTGACCAGTGAAGTGCCACAAGGATTGGTGCTGGGTCCTCTACTTTTTGTCATTTACATAAATGATTTGGATTCATGCATAAGAGATACAGTTAGTAAGTTTGCAGATGACACCAAAATGGGAAGTGTTGTGGACAGCAAAGAGGGTTACCTCAGATTACAACAGGGTCTTGACCAGATGGGCCAATGGGCTGAGAAGTGGTAAAAGGAGTTTAATTCAGATAAATGCGAGGTGCTGCGTTTTAGGAAAGCAATTCTTAGCAGGACTTATAAACTTAATGGTAAGGTTCTAGGGAGTGTTGCTGAACAAGGAGATCTTGGAGTGAAGGTTCATAGCTCCTTGAAAGTGGAGTCGCAGGTAGATAGGATAGTGAAGAAGGCGTTTGGTATGCTTTCCTTTATTGGTCAGA
>NC_057714.1:57110017-57136375 GCF_004010195.1 Chiloscyllium plagiosum
AGTCCAGTACTAGAGGGCATAGGTTTAGAGTGAGAGGGGAAAGATATAAAAGAGACCTAAGGGGCAACTCTTTCACACAGAGTGGTACATGTATGGAATGAGCTGACAGAGGAAGTGGTGGAGGCTGGTACAATTGCAACATTTAAGAGGCATTTGGATGGGTATATGGATAGGAAGGGTTTGGAGGGATATGGGCCGGGTGCTGGCAGGTGGGACTAAATTGGCATGGACGGGTTGGACTGAAGGGTCTGTTTCCATGCTGTACCTCTCTGTGACTCTATGACTCTATAATTTTGGTCTCTGAGGTATAATTTAAATTGATTGGCCAAATTTGAATTTGTTTTTTACCATGGCAACACAAAACCAGCTATGTGTGTAAACCAAATGTTACATTTTTAAATTGTTCAGCACACTCTGTACTTTCAGTCAGTCCTTGATAGCTTCCTCTCTCTCTCTTAAAGGCACAGTAAACACCTATATCTTCATAACAGCTCCCCCCCCTTAAGAAAAAATGAACCATCATAATGAAAAGATTGCTTTTTTTTCTATTCCTTAACCATATTACCATGATGTACATATGACTTTAATCTAAGTTCGTATTAACTTCATCCCACATATGTATAACGCTCAAATGATACAAATCTCATCCACACTTTATCAACGACAACGCACCTGTGATTACATTCTTATGACCTGCAACAAGTACGATTTTGTAAATTAAAAGTCTATAACATAAGACTCCAACAGAATAGTCTCATATTCTTATCTTTAAGGTGTTCCAAGAATGTTAGAGGATTTAAACCGTGTATACAACCATCTCCGATACATTGTTCATGACATACAAATTAAAATGTTGTAAGGCCAGTACCAAACTCAAGAATTCTTTTTCAATCGTGGAGTGATTCTTCTGGTGGATGCTGAGTTTCTTTGAAAAGTAACTTACTGGCAGTTCAATCCCATCATCATCTTCCTGTAGCAGTACAACTCCAACCCCTATGTTACTAGAATCAATGGCAACTTTGCAAGGTTTCAACAAGTTTGGTGTAGCTAAAACTGGTGCAGTGGTTAACATTGCTTTTAAATGGACGATTTCCTCCGGGCATTGTTCTGTCCACCGAAACTTTGTGTTCTTCTTCACAAATCAGTTGACAGTGCTACTACACTGATGACGTTTGGAACAAAGTTTCGATAGAGTCTGCTTAGTCCCAAGAATCGAAGCACCTCTTTCTTCGAGGTTGGTTGTGAAAATTCATCTTTGCATTACATGGGGTCAACCCTCCATGACTGATGTTATGCCCCAAGAACATCACCTCTGCTTTTGCAAATGCAGTTTTGTTTAAGTTTATTATGAGTTTTATTTCTCGTAGTCATTCAAAGAACTCTGTCAACTGTACCATGTGATCTTTCCAGGACTTACTAAAGATCACTACATTGTCCAAATAGACTGCACAGTTTGTTAACCCAGCCACAACTTTGGAATGTGATGGGTTTGTTCTTCATTCCAAAGGGCATCACTTTGAATTGATACAACCCATTTGGGGTTACAAATGCAGAAATTGCTTTTGCCGTATTTGATAAAGGTACCTACCAGTAACCACGCAGTAACTCCAACTTGTTGATGTAACTGGCTTGTCCAACTTTCTCAATACAGTCCTCCAATCTCAGCATTGGATATGAGTCCGATTTTGTAACAGCTTTGACCTTTTGATAATCCACACAAAATCATTGAGTCTCGTCAGGTTTGGGAACTAAGATGATCAGCAAACTCCACTTGCTGTGGCTCAGTTCGATGATATTCTCGTTGAGCATGGCCTCCACCTCCTTCTGGACCTGTCTGGCTTTGAAAGGATTAAGCTGATAGGAATGTTGTTTTATCAGAACAGTATTCCCTACATTTACTTCATGTACAATAGCATTAGTCCTCCCCATCTGATTCCTATGTATGTCCTCATACTGCAGTATCAAATCTTTCAACTGCGTCCTATGCTCATGAGACAGATAGCTTACTAATCTATCCCACTCCTCAAGGACTTCTTCATTTTTTGATCTATTTTGAGGTACATCAAATTTCACATCATATGGATTTGATTCCTCTCTCTGTGGGGCAGTAACTAACACCTGTTTCTCCAGTTTTTTCTCTCTAGTATAATACAGTTTCAATATGTTCACATGGTATACCCGATACTGTTTTTTCCGATCTGGCATCTTTACTAGATAGTAAAGACTCAACTTTTTCTCAATTTGATAGGGACCATTAAACTTGGCTTTGAAGGGATCTCCTATCACTGGTAACAGTACTACCACGTTATCCCCTCAGGAAATCATCTGAGTCTCAGAGCTTTTATCTGCCACATACTTCATTCTATACCGTTCCCTCTTTAGGTGCTGTTTACCTAACTCACCGACTTGATTTAATCTCTCTCTCATCTCCTATACATAATCTAAGCATGAGATCTCTGACTTTGGTCCTGTCAAAGTCTCTTTGATTAATATCAAAGGGCCTCTTACTTCATGTCTGAATATTAATTCGAAGGGAGTAAACAGTAGATTCGTTTGGGGCATCTGTAATGGAAAACAATACAAATGGGATACCTTTATCGCAATCATTCGGGTAATCCTGGCAGTATGCTCTCAATGTGGTCTTCAATGTCTGACGCCACCTTTCTAAAGCTCCCTGGGATTCAGGATGACATGTACTTGATTTAAAGTGCCGTATACCTAAGCTATCCATGACCTCCTTAAACAACCGTGCAGTAAAATCAGATCCTTGGTCTGACTGAATCTCTCTGGGTAGCCTATACAGCGTGAAGAAAGCTACTAACTCCTCTACCACCCTTTTTGCCTTAACTTTTGCTGTACATGCCAAATGGTAGGTAAGCCACAAGTGGTAATAAAACCAGCACCTTTGTTGCCAATTCCAGCATTCAAAGAACCTTTTCACGTGGGTTATAATTGATTGTGTGGGTCCCTTCCTGAGAACTAAAAGTGGAAACCAGTAATTGTTAACATGTCCTTATGCATTCCATGCCAATAAAAATGTTTTTGTACCTTTGCCTAAGTCTTTCGTATACCTAAGTGGCCTCCTACAGGTAGTTCATGTGCTACCCGTAACACCTCCTATCTCTATGCTACCAGCAACACAATCTAGTGCACTTCGGCCAATTTCTGCTCTGCACTAACCTGCCGCAGTCACCATTTTCATCTTAGGATTCTATCTTTTAGAGAATAACCCTCAGGAAGATTCTCTGCCTCCTTTTTGGAGTACGCATCCACATATATATCTTTTATCATCTTGTCTTTCTGTTGCAAGTCCTTAGCCCTTCAGGACTAAACACTTCTGTCTGACACTCTGCCTGTTCAGGATTTTCATGCGCCATTACATCAAACAGGGTGTCTGATAACTAAACCTTAACTCTTTTGTCTTTCTCTTTAGTTTTTGCTTTATGCTGTGACTTATGATAGTGGGATCTGGTCACTACACAGTCTGGGAAAATACCAGGATATTTTTCTTTTAACTCTTCAGTTTCTTGGTTTTCTTTGGGCTTTTCCACAACAATGCATGTCACTCCCACTGTGGACCCTACTAAATCATTGCCAAGAACAAACTAGATTCCTGGAACTGACATACTGTCAATCACTCCCACTGTAACTTCCCCAGTCTTGAGTTGGCATTCCAATCTGATCTTACATAGGAGAATGCTAAATTTCTGTCCATCCATTCCACAAATTACCACATCCTCGATTAACAGATCAGAAAGAGTGCAAATTCGCTCATCACTTACATTAGAGACTGGTTAGATCCTGTATCTCTCAAAATATAACTTCTTGCCCTTCTCCCCCTGTTCTTTCTGAGTAAACTTTACCCACAGAGGTGAATTCTTTATAGAGATCACGCACTAACTCCATTGCCAACCCCTGCCTAGGCTATGCACTCTCCTGCAGCTCCTCAGCTCTTCCTTTACTACTTTCATTAATGCCACTAGCTTAGCTTCTTTTACCACATCTTTTCCCACAGTGCCTTTCTTTAACAGCCAGGACTGTGACTTTATGTGTCCCACTTTACCACAATGGAAACACCGGAGGCCTTTCACCTCCTTTCCACCCTGTTGGGCTTCTTTTTTAACCTGTGGTAAACGCTTACCAGTGTTTTCTACTATTTGTTTCGTAGTGTGGGATCTCCCCTTCTCCCAACTTCTATCCCTCACAGGATGAAATTCTGGCCAGAAGCTTGTCTTATGCACCAATGTGTATTCTTCTACTAATTCTACAGCCCTTCTCACTTCCTGAACTTTCTGTTCACCGACGTGAATTCTTACCATCTCCGGAAGTGTGTTTTTAAAGTCCTCCAGCAGAACAATCTCTCTTAGAGCCTCATAGGTCTTAACTATCTTTACGGCTCACACCCAACTATCAAAATGACTACGTTTAATTCTTTTGAACGCAACAAATGTCTGACCTGGTTCCTTCTCTATGTTTCTGAACCGCTGTCTATACGCTTCTGGTACCAATTCATAAGCACTTAAAACAGCCTGTTTGACCTCTTCATAATTTCTTAATCCTTCATTTGGCAGCAGAGCAAATACCTCACTAGCTCTGCCTACCAGTTTAGACTGAACTAGCATTACCCATAAATCCTCAGACCACACCATCTGCCTTGCCAATTTTTCAAATGAAATAAAGAAGGCTTCGGCATCTTTCTCATCAAAATGTGGCAGAGTTTTGACATATTTGTATATATCACCACCTTCTCTTTTAATTTCCATCCTGTTAACTTGACTTTGCTGACTAAGTTCAAATTCTCTCTCTTTTTGCTCAGCTGAGAACCTTCTACCTCTTTTGTTTTTTCTCTCTCCCCATTCTGTCTCTCTTTCTCTCTCACTGCTCAGTTATGAACCTTCTTTCTGTTTCTTCTTCCCCTCTCTCTCTTTGGTTATTTTCTAACTCCATTTTCCTCAATTGTAATTTAAGTTGTTCTAACTGTATTGCACTTGTCTGTACACACCTAAATGTTTGAGTAATTTCCTTACAATTTCAGCTTTACTTTTGTCCTTGGTTAAGCCCAATTATTATCTCTTTGCTAATTCTAAGAGTATGGTCTTTTCTTTCTAAACTTTCTTGGCAAATTTGGGAATCATCTTCAAACCCCAGAACCTCTTTAGCCAGTTTAAGAGCCATTTCTCTCACTTTTAATTTAACTAACCACAGGTAACCGAAATTAAACAAATTGTCTCACCTATGTTTTATTTAAAGATCTCGGACACTAATCAGTTTTGATACCTCAAACCCATTCAAACATGTCCAAATCTCAGACTTGATCTGTTTAAACCTGTTCAAATCACAGATGACAGCCCCCAAACTGTTATAACATGGAGTAAACCCCTCTGCTAATTTAAACCTGACACACAGAGAAGCTCGGTGAGCAGGAAAATCAATGTTCCGGGCAAAAGCCCTTCATCAGGAATAGAGGCAGAGTGCCTTTCCAAAATGCAGCACCTCACATTTATCTAAATTAAACTCCAACTGCCACACCTTGGCCCATTGGCCCACCTAATCAAGATCCCTTTGTATTCTGAGGTAACCTTCTTCGCTGTCCACTACACCTCCAATTTTGGTGTCATCTACAAATTTACTAACTACCCCTCTTATGTTCACATCCAAATCATTTAGATAAATGACGAACCAGTATCCCGATATATGTCACACATGCCATTTGATACAAGCAATACTTGAATTATCAGATGATCTTAACAAAAGATTGAAATGGGTATTTGTATTGAGATTTTTGTTTATCTCCCCTTTAAATGTTCTGATGCCTCAGGCAGCTGTCATGCTATCACATGGAATTCAATCTGGTTAATGTGAGATGATACACTTGGTTAGGACAAACAAGGAAAGGGAATACACGATGAATGGTGGGACATCAGTTCCTCAAGGTAACAGAATAGGTGGATAAAGTGGTTAAGAAAGTATATGGTATATTTGCCTTTATTAGTTGAGGGCTGGAGTTTATAAAGTTTTGGTTAGGTAACAGTATTGTGGGCAATTCTGGAATTCACATTAAAGAGATGTGATTGCCCTGGAGAGGATGCAGAGAAGATTTACCTGGATATTTTCTAGGCTGGAGAATTTCAGTTATGAAGAGAGATTGAGTATACCTGGGTTACTTTCCTTAGAAGAGAGGAGATTGAGAATGTACATAATTGGGTTGTATAAAATTATGAGGGGACAATAAGAAACTTGGAGGGAACAATGACAGGGGGCACAGATTTAAGGAAAGAGGCAGAAAGTTTAATAGAGATGTACAGTAAAACCTTTTCACCCTGCCTGTAAGGATGGTAGAACCAGAAAACCTCATAACATTTAAGAAGTATTTTGATATACACATGTGATGCCCAAACATAGTGCTGGAAAATGGGATAAGTATATTAGATTGTGTCCAAACCAGTCAAAAACTATGTGCCGAAGGGCTTTTTGTCTGAGCTGCAGATCTCCAAGACCCTGTAACCTAAATAAAGGTTTTTCCAAGTGAAGCTTATCAAAACTGGCATCTACCTGGCAATGTAGAAAATTGCCCAGGTATGTCCTTTCCATAAAAATCAGGTTGAATCCAACCCAGTTAAGTACTGCTCCAGAAGTCTACTCCTGATCATTAGTAAAGTGTTGAAAGGCATCATCAACAGTGCTATCATGCAGCACTTGCTTAGCAACAGCACACAGACACCCAGTTTGATTTCTGCCAGGGTGATTGAACTCCTGACCTCATTACAGCTATGGTTTAAAAATGGACAAAAAAGCTGAATTCCAGAGACTGTGTGAGAGTGACATCCCTTGACATCAATGCCACATTTTACAAAGTGTGACACCAAGGCACCCTAGCAAAACTAGAGTGAATGGGAATTGGGAAAAAACCTTCAGCGAGGTGAAATCATACTTGATAGACAGGGAAATGGTTATTGTTGTTGGAGGGTAGTCATCTCAGCTTCAAGATATCTCTTTATCAGGGTAGTATCCTAGGGTCAGCCATCATCAGCTGTTTCATCAATGACCTTTTCCCTATCATAAGGTGAGAAATTGGAATGTTTGCCAATGATTGTACAGTGTTCAGCACCATTTGTGACTCCTCAGATGCTGAAGTTGTACATGTCGAAATGCAGCAAGACCTGAATAATGTCCTGGCTTGTTCTGAAAAATGGCAAGTAACATTCATGCCACACAAGTGTCAGGCAATGACTTTTTCCAGTAAGATGGAATCTAAACTTTACCCCATGACATTAAGTGTACTACAATCACTTGTGGGTGGCACGGTGGCACAGTGGTTAGCACTGCTGCCTCGCAGCGCCAGAGATCCGGGTTCAATTCCCGCCTCAGGCGACTGACTGTGTGGAGTTTGCACGTTCTCCCCGTGTCTGCGTGGGTTTCCTCCGGGTGCTCCGGTTTCCTCCCACAGTCCAAAGATGTGCAGGTCAGGTGAATTGGCCATGCTAAATTGCCCGTAGTGTTAGGTATAGGGGTAAATGTAGGGGTATGGGTGGGTTACGCTTCGGCGGGTCGGTGTGGACTTGTTGGGCCGAAGGGCCTGTTTCCACACTGTAAAGTAATCTAATCTAAAGTAATCTAATCTAATCACAGAGTTCCTACTACTACATTCTGAGGGTTACCATTGACCAGGAATTGAATTGGATTACCTATATAAACACAGTAGCTAAAGAGATCTACAGTGAAGCTCACTTTCTGCCTCCCCAAATTCTGCACAACGTTTACAAGTCAAGCATGTAATGGAATACTCCCCAGTCGCCTGGGTGAGAGCAGCTCCAACAATAGTCAAAAAAGTTTGATTGGCACCATTCCCACAAACATTCATTCCTTGAATATTGACACTGAGTAGCAGCAATGCGTACCATCATCAAAATACATTGCACAGCACCTTCAAAACCCATGACCACTACAACATCCAAATTATTTGTGTAAATTATAAAAAGCAGTGGACCCAGAACCGATCCTTGTGGCACACAGCTGATCACAGGCCTCCAGTCTGAAAAGCAACCCTCCATCACAGTCTCTGCCTTCTAACTTTGAGCCAGTTCTGTATCCAAATGGCTAGTTGTCCCTGTATCCCATGTGATCTAACACTGAAACAGCTACTCATGAACCTAAAGGACCCTATACCAATGACCAGAAAAATGAATGTCATTTACAACATACCCTAAAAGGACTGTAACAAACACTACATCGGACAGACAGGCAGAAAACTAGCCTCCAGGATACACGAACGCCAACTAGCCACCAAAGGACATGACCCACTATCACTACTATCCTTACATACAGACGAAGGAGGACACCACTTCAACTGGAACAACACACCCAGCCTAGGGCAGGCTAAACAGAGACACGCATGGGAATTCCTAGAGGTTTGGCATTCAAACTGGAAATCCATGAATAAACACATCGATTGGACCCCATTTACCAACATCTGAGAAAAAGAACCGGAAATGATAACACCCAATTTAACAGACCAAGACACATAAATAGAATGAGGGACAGAACACCAGCACTTCACCAGAGGCTCACTGATGATGTTACCTAGCATGGTGATGAAGCATCTGAAAACAAACCTTCCAGCTCAGAGAGCAAACTTACAAACTGTTCTAACCTTGTTAACCAGACTACCATGAAAATCAATCTACCAGCCTTACTGAAGTCCATATAGATCACGTCTACTGCTCTGCACTTATCAATCCTCTTCATTACTTCTTCAAAAAACTCAATCAAGTTAGTGAGGTATGATTTCCCATGCACAAAAGTTATGCTTGTCTTTATTGGTCATTTCATTGAGGATAGGAATTGGGAGGTCATGTTGCGGCTGTACGGGACATTGGTTAGGTTACCTTTGGGACTCTGGTCACCCTGCTTTAGGAAGGAAGTTGTGAAACTTGACAGGGTTCAGTAAAGATTTGTGAGGATGTTACCAGGGTTAGAAGGCTTGAGCTAAAGGGAGAGGCTGAATAGGCTGGGGCTATTTTCTCTGGAGCACCGGAGGCTGAGAGGGTGACCTTTTAGAGGTTTATAAAATCGTGAGGGGCATCAATAGGGTGAATAGTCAAAGAGTGGGGGTGTCCAAAACCGAGGTTGGCATGGATGAGTTGGATCAAGGGGTCTGTTTCCATGCTGTACATCTCAATGACTATGACTGTGAGTACTTGGTAGGTTGCTGCAATGCATCCTGTAAATGGTAGCACTATAGACAGTTTCCAAATGGTGGAGGAAGTGAATGTTTAAGGTGACTGAAGAGGTGCCAATCAAGTGGGAGCTTTGTCCTTGATAATATTAAGTACTTAAGTATTAACTGAGCTGTATTCACTGAGACAAGTTAAGAGCATTCTGCCATGCCCCTGACTTGTGCCTTGCATATAATGAAAAGATTTTACGGTGGCTTATTTGTTAGCACTTTTGCCTCACAGCCTCAGGGACCTGGGTTCATTTCCATTCTTGGGTGACTTACTGTGTGGAGTTTGCACAGTCTCCCTGTGTCTGTGTAGTTTCCTCCCATGAACGCAATGATGTGCAGGTTAGATGGATTAGCTATGGGAAACGCAGGATTAGGGTGGGCCTGGGTTGATGTGAACACAATGGGCCAAATGGCCTGATTCTACACTTTAGGGATTCTATTTTGAGAGTCAGCAGGTGAATTGTATGCCTCTGAGTGCCTAGCTTCTGTCCTGCTCTTACAGCAACTGTGAATGTGTGTCTCATCTGGTTCAATTTCTGCTCAATGGTGATTCTAAGGATGATGTTGATGGGGGATTAAATGTTACTGACATTGAATACCAAGGGGAAGGGGATATATGGTTTCTTGCTGGAGATGGTCATTACATGTCACTCTTGTAGCACAAATGTTAATTGCTATTTATCAGCTCAAGTCTGAATGTTGATCAGGGCAAAGACACCTCCCTCACAGAATGATACATTTACCCTACCATGAGGGGAAACATCCTCTCAGCATTTAACCTGTCAAGTCTCTTTAGAATCCGATACGTTTCAATGAGATCACCTCTTATTCTTTTAAATTCCAATGAGTTCCAACCTATTCAACCTCTGTTCATAATTCCTCCATACTGGGGATCATCCTAGTGAACCTTCATGGGACTGCCTCCAATGAAATAGTACTGTTCCTTAAATAAGGGAACCAAACCTTTTCACAGTAGTAGTTTCTGATGTAATGCAATAGTTCCATTCTCCTGTGATCTTGCGTTATAAGTAAATCACGCAATAGCCATGCCATTTAAACTAATGGGGCCTAAGTCGTGTTATAGTCAATACAAATAAGGAAAGTTCGCTTTCTACAAATAACGGTCTAAATTCTTCAATTGTATTAAAGTCAATTCAATAGACAATAGGTGCAGAAGTAGGCCATTTGGCCCTTTGAGCCAGCACCCCCATTCATTATGATCATGGCTGATTATCCACAATCAGTATCCTGTTCCTGCCTTATCCTCATAACCCTCGATTCAATTATCTTTAAGAGTTCTATCCATGTCTTTATTGAAAGTATCCAGAGACTTGGCCTCCACTGCCTTCTGGGGCAGAGCATTCCATATATCCACCACTCTCTGGGTGAAGAAGTTTCTCCTCAACTCTGTTCTAAATGGACTACCCCTTATTTTTAAAGTATGATCTCTGGTTCTGGACTCACCCATCAGCGGAAACATGTTTCCTGCCTCCACAGTGTCCAATCCTTTAATAATCTTATTCGTCTCAATCAGATCCCCTCTCATCCCTCTAAACTCAAGTGTATACTCACCCAGTCACTCCAATCTTTCAACATATGATAATGCCGCCATTCTGGGAATTGACCTTGTGAACCTATGCTGCTCTCCCTTAATACCCAGAATGTCCTTCCTCAAATTTGGAGACTAAAACTGCACACAATACTCCAGGTGGGGTCTCACCAGGGCCCTGTACAGCTGCAGAAGGACCTCTTTGCTCCTATACTCCGTTCTTCTTGTTATGAAGGCCAGCATACCATTAGCTTTCTTCACTGCCATCAGCTTTCATCATTCGCATTGATTAAACATGCATTAAAGCAGAACAGACTGTTATCCAGACATGATCTCACCAGCATCTTACACAGTTGTAGTAAGACTTCCCTGCTGTTCCACTCCAGCCTCTTGAAATAAAGGCTAACATTACATTAGTCTTCCTGATTTTCTGCTGAACCTGTTTGCTTTGTGATTTGTGCACAAACACTCCCAAAGTTCCTTTGTGATGCAGCTATCTGTAGTTTTTGTCCATTTAAATAACTGTTCTTTTGTTCTCTCTTCCAAAATGAACTTCAATTTTCCACACTGTACTCCATGTGTTAACTTTTCTCTCTCTTACTCAACCCATCAATAACTCTCTCAGTTGTGTCTCCCCCTCCTGGAACTTGCCTTTTCACGTATTTCTGTGGTCTGCAAATTTGGCTACAGTACATTCACTTCCTTCCACTAAGTTATTAATAAATATTGTAAACAGTTGTGGTCCCAGCACAGATCCCTGTGGAACTCCACTCATTACAAATCACCAACCACCAACAGATGTGATTTCTCTTTCATGAACCAATGTTGACTCTGTTTATGTTTTTTTTCCCACCTTAAATAGCTACCCCCTTCACAATTCTTATCCCCTCTCCATCCCAGCATGCTACCCCCAATCCCACAATTGAGTTCTTCAGCTTCTCTCTCACAGTAGTAACTTTTGATAGCTCACCTGCTACTGATCTTTATTAATAGACTCCTTAACTGAAAGAATAGCCTTGAACCATGAGTGACCGGACTCTGACTGGAATCTATGCAGCTCTCTAATTGACATCCTAGTCTGATTGCACTGGACCCACAGAGCTGACCAGGGCCTACTCCATAGACTGTAGAGGTACAACCTTTTGACGCTTCACACTCTACATGCAGAGTGACCAAGTCCAAATCCCTGGACTGATAACTTACCGTAACGTGACACCTGAAGTCTATCTCAGTTGACTTGATTGATGCACATGCAGCATGTTTCCTTTGTACATAGTTGGTACATGATGCAGGTGAGAGATTGACAATGCATGATGATGCACAGCAAAATGTCAACCCCCTTGACTAATCACTGTTGCCAAGCATGACATGTTGCCTGGCTAAGTGTCAACTCTTAATAGCTAAAAGGAACTGCAAGCATGTAAGCTCTAGCTGAGAGGGTAAAGCACAAAAAATAGCTAAGAATAAGCAAAACAAGGTAGAATGCTGTGAGCATTCAACCAGGTGCAAAGTGAGCATGTGCTAGGACAGTAAGTGAGGATGCTGGAGGTATACCCTGTTCAAATCCATGAGAAGGTTACCTGTACCGGTGTGCAAAATGTCCAAGCAACTGCATTCCAATGGAGATGCCGGTTCATTCCAAAATGTCACTTTCTCTCTCTGCCTGCCCCAGACAGACACATACAATCTATGTGAGCTCCACCACCTTGGATGCAGACCTACATGAAGGTGTTTAGTTTTCCCAGAACCTACTCCCTGCCTTCAGCTCGGTTGCATTTGGCACCTTGTCCTTGGGCCATTCACATCCTTGACACAGCTTGCCCTTCCAGCGAGCAACCCATTTCACAACAGATTCACTATCACTGTTCTATCCAAGCCTCAGGCAGATAGAAGGTACAGATATGTATACAGCTCACTGCTCGTTCAATCACAAGTTATTTTTTCTGTGTGTTTACTGCTAATAGGCTAACTGACCATTTTAGCGGGAAGCACAAGGAGCAACAAACTGATTGGAAGTGCATCTCCTTGTATAACCTTCCACATATACTTATCCGTATTTGAAATAAGGGTCATAATCAGATAGGAATTTTCAACATGCCTCATTCTGATGGTGGGCTGTCTTTTGAATAAACCATTCCTAAGCCCTTCCTTCCTGTCACCACAACACATATTATTTCTCCATTCTCATATGCTCCACCTTCTCAAATTTCTAATCCAATCTTTCAGCAATCCTCAATTCTCTTTTACTCCAACTGCAGTTCCAGGCCAAATTCCCTCTTAGGTTTATCTACAGCTTTCTTCTGCGTCTCTCCACAGTCTTCAAAATGGTCATTGCTGCCTCTTCCTAACAGCAACTCTTACTGTTGGGTCCTAAGTTTTTGCAATGAAGCAGACCACAAGACCACCAGGAATGATTAGTTTTAAAAACATTTATTGGTGGAACTACAAATGTTACATGAGCAGTTGATCTCTACCCATTTCCTTCCCTCTCTAACTGCACAAGTGGGGCTCACATTCTCCTATCTTTATATCCACTCCTACTCCCTTACTTTCCTCCAATCAACTTACTCAAGCACCGGGGTGCTTGTCATTTTAGTGGTCAGCCCCGGCTTTTACTAGAACATTCTGTCCATGACTTTCTGCAGACCCGCCTTTTACAAGACCATTCTGTACATGATTTTCTGCAGGTACACAGTCTCTACTTATTGTTTTTCATTCAAGTAACTTGTACAATATACATTCAACTGCAGACATTTTGTTTAAACATAATCAAAATTTCTCCCACAACTCACCCTTTCTGATTCTTCTAAGCATTAACAAGAATCACTCCACATACAATGACCTTAACATGGTATGAGTTTGCTCATAGATTTCCACATGTTGAAGCTGAGCTGGATTAAGGATGCCAGCTAAACCATATTTAAGACATTTTGGACAAGGACATGGAGAACAAGGACGATAATAAGGAAGATTACGATTCTTTGAACAATAGAGGTTCCCAATGAGCCTAGCCATCTGGTGGCCCACCTCCATAAAGTACATGGGGGAAGTTGTTTTAATTTTGTCACTTCCTTACGACTATGGTCAGCAAGGTCAGTTATGTTCTCAGAGTTATCAGAAATGTAGGTACAGTCCAGAGCTATGTGATTCTGCACAGACGTGGCTCATCGGGCAATCATTTCAGCATTAATCATATCAAGGGCTGAAAAGTGTCATTGGCTATCTGTTCTAGAATTGCTGCAAAATTGATATATTCTCTGGCTAGCTTGGCTGTACCATACAGGAGAAACAAAATAGCGAAAAATCATTCCGGTTCTGCAATGACACGTTTGTGTACTTAGCACAGATTTCAGAGACGTCATAAAGGCGACACATGAATGGGATTACAAAAGCAAGGTAACAGGAGCCTGTCCATGAGGGGGGCAACTGGACATATGCCTTCTGTCCACAAACAAAATATTGAATTGAATTGAATTGAATTGAATATATTGTCACGTGTACTGAGGTACGTGCCATTATATGGGACAAGGTGAATTATACAGTCAACAAATCAGTCATGGTTAAAGTTTCCTGCTGACATGAGCTTGACGAAAATAAGTTTAGATGGAGGCCAAATGTCAGGTGTGACAATAAAATATTAGGTGCAATTACTCTGACCTGAAAACCAACCCCTAGGCTCAGATCCAGTGAAGCACATAGAGCCCGCTAGTTTTCCTACCTTTGATGTACTGGTGATGGTGACACATGGTGGTATGTGGAAGGTATTAAACTGAGGTTGATACCAACCTTCGAAGATAGAAAGACTGTGCCCTGCTGATTCCTGCTTTACTCAGGTACAATTAATATCTACCCAATATAACCCTCACTCTCCGGAAGATGTGGTGGCCATGCAGACCCCAGTCATTGGGGATTCGTTCTGGCGAATGACCCATTCTGCCACTTCAGATACATTGAAAGGAACAGGTCTGAGGGGGATACCACCCTTTGAATGTGTGGGAATATGTGAGCAAACCCAGCAACTGGAGATATTGGAATGATCAGCATACACATGCAACATATACATAAAGTACTTCGATTCAATTCCCATTTCACAACAGAGGTACATGTTCCAATGATGGTCAGATAAGCAAAAAGTCCAAAAAGGCATGAGCTTCATGTTGCCATTGGTGCAGTGGATCTCTTAATGTGTGAAGCCAGATCTTCTTCCCTTATACTTTTACAGCTGATGGACTAATTAACAGAACTCGGAATGGGCCTTCCCACTTCGCACCAAGTGGTTTTTTTGTGGATTTTCTTGACATGTAACCCATGTTCCGGGGACTCTATCGTGTCCACCTTCAGAAGGATCACTCCACGCCACTGCAACCTGGTGGGAGGCATAACTGACAGCATCTGTTAAAACCTGACAATATTTTAACAGCTAGCCACTCAATAAGTACAGAGATCTATCGTACTAAGCAGGGCCATAGGTCGCCCAGTTATGACTTCAAAAGGGCTTAGGCCTGTGGTTCGGTTAGGTGTCACCCAAATACTACACAGGACCAGAGGGAGGGCCAAGGCATTCCTTCTTTGTGGTGTTTGGTCAAGCGATGTTTTATCGTTCAGTTTGGATGCTCAACCCTGTCCTGATGATTGTGGGTGATGTCGACAGAGTAAGTTCCATTTAATGTTCAACTGCACATTGCTCCAGTAAAATGTCTGAGTCAATGCTTTGTGGGACCCCATCTGGGAATGTACTCCTTGCAGAGATGATTTGCTGTAGCTCTTCTGGCAGGTAACCCTTCCACCCATCGTGAGAATTAATCCACTATAAGTAGGACATCTGAGTACCCCGGCATTTGGGGAGAAAGATATAATCCACCTGCAAATGTTGGAAGGTTCTGGCAGGTGCAGGAGGTCTCAGTTGTGGCATTACCATGGTGGTCCAGGATTGTTCGTCTCGCAAGTGACAAAGTGATCTGCCACAGGTTGGGCATGTCTCTTAAATCCTCTTCCCTACCAGCTCTTTTGGAATCTAGCTATCTTCTGCAGAGGGGCCAAGTATCACCAGGAATGTGTTTTCTGTTCAAGGAAGGGCTTTAACACCTGCAGTATCACTGGCTTGTTTCTGTCATGTTGTCTCCAAACACCAGGTTCACATAATTTTTTTAATTCAACCTCCTATGTCCACTTTTCTTCCTTAGAACACTGGTCTTGCATTGTTCTAAACTCCTGTAATTTGTTCATGAACCTGTGTAGTTTAATGTTTCCTGATCACCTTGGTTGATTTCCCTGTGAGGCCACTATTTTCGCCGCCTGATTGGCCAAAGTGTTACC
Organism: Chiloscyllium plagiosum; assembly: GCF_004010195.1. Classification (NCBI taxonomy): domain Eukaryota; kingdom Metazoa; phylum Chordata; class Chondrichthyes; order Orectolobiformes; family Hemiscylliidae; genus Chiloscyllium; species Chiloscyllium plagiosum. The sequence goes on from NC_057714.1 coordinate 57,126,109, forward strand.
TTGTGCCTCCATAATGTTCTGTCGCATATGAACATTGCATTCAGGACTGCAGTTTCTTGTGGCAATTGAATTGCTTCTAGGACATCTCAGACCTCTACCCCATTCTGAATGGTGTTCCTGTCACAGTAAGAAATCCTTTTTTTTGCCTCAGTAGCACTAAATCGTGTGCCATCCTGAAAGTAGATCGAGAATCTGTATAGATGTTGGCTGTTTTCCCTTTTTGCTATTTTACATGCTTCCATTAGTGCTCTTAGTTCTGCCTGTTGGGCCAAAGTGCCTGCTGGCAAGCTGCCTTGAGCTATTACTTCATGCAAGCTGGTGACAGCCCATCTTGCTTTTTGAACACCATCTTCTACAAGAAGGGCTGTTCGGTTGTGGTTTTTAGAGGCTCTTCTGCTGCCCAACCTGCTTCGTTCAAGTGCGGCAAAATTTTCACACAATTGTGCCCCTCATCACCATCGTCGGCCTCTTCCTCACCTTCCCCCCATTTTTATCCTGCGGATCAGGTAGCTATTGTTGCGGGATAAACTCACCTTGCACAAACCAGATGGAGGTTGGGGGCTTCTGAAAGGGCTATTCAGTGTGTTCATCAGGCCAGAGTTATCTGTGAAACACTTTTCATAAATAACATAGCGTGGACCGTGTGAGTGCAGTTGACAATATTATGAAGTTGAAAGCATGTGCTTTAAAATAGCAAGCGTTTTCTGAATATAAAGTGCAGGCTCAGCTGCCCGAATGGAAAGGCTGGGAGACGAGCTGTTCCAAAATAGATGTATGTAGCAAATGGCTAATAATTGGATACCTGAGATTTGGTTGCTGTTTTGACAACAATTTGAATTTAACCAATTAATTGAAATTATGTCCAGGATACCAGAAGCCAATGGAATTTAAATTTTATTCTTTTGACACCTAGAAACCAATAAAATTATAAGAGTTTAGTATGTCATGGGGGTATATAAACTCAGCATTTTGAAAATTAGAGGGAGAGCATCTGCTGTAGAGCTGGTGAGCTAATTGCCCATCAAATATCTTGCTCTCAAAGAAATTACAATACACTCTCTGTCAAAGGTACTTTTTCATGTAAAACGAAAGAATATGACGCAGAGACATCAGTCGCTGGAAGACTGAAGACAGTAGAGAAGACAGAAACTGTAGTCTTGAGATTAATGTAATGTTTAATAAGTGTATTATTAGAATAGCACTTTTTTTCTATATATGGAGTTTGGGTTAGTAAGTAGTTAAAAAAGGAAGGCTTGGATTTGTGAATAGTTTTTGTTTAATGTTCACTAATGTTCACTATTAGAGCTAGGAAAGTATATTTTTTTTAAATAGTGGAAGTTAGGCCTTCTCTGTCGCTCACATTTTAGCAGATTACAAAACAAGGCAAGCTTTTCTGGGTGTTTGATTTTAATTAACAGAGGGGTTCAATGTCCATGTCGTAATAGAGGTTCGTTGCCCAGGATTTGGACAGATTTGAACAGATTTGGGGTAAGACAGGTCCCAGCAGATTTAAAAACTTGGCCTAGATCTTTAAACAAAACTTAGGTGAGAAAATTTGTTTAATTTCAGTTAAATTAAAAGTGGGGGAAATAGCTCTTAATATTGCTAAAGTGGTTCGCGGGTTTGAAGATGCTTCCCAAATTTGCCAAGCAAGTTTAGAAAGATAGAGAAAGGATACACTTGTAGAATTAGCAAACAGGTTAGAATTGGGTTTAACCAGGGACAAAAGGAAAGATGAAAGGGTAATGGAGTTTGTCAAGCACTTCGATATATCAGAGAAACAGACAAGTGCAGTGGATTTAGAAAATTGCAAATGGGGCAACTGGGAAATAAATGAAGGGAGAGAAGGTTCTTAGCTGAGCAAAAAAAAACAGAAAGAAAGAGGGAAAGAAGAGAAAGGGAGAGAGAATTTGAACTTCAGAAGTTGTGAATTAGTCAGCAAAGTCAAGTTAACAGGATGGAAATGGAGCGAGAAGGTAGGGATGTATACAAATATGTTAAAATATTGCCACATTTCGATGAGAAAGTTGTCAAAGCCTTTTTTATTTCATCTGAAAAATTGGCTAGGCAGATGGAGTGGCCAGAGAACTTGCAGGTAATGCTAGTTCAGACAAAGGTGCTAGGCAGAACTAGTCAGGTATTTGCAGCGCCTGTCCAATGAGGGCTCAAGAAATTATGCAGATGTCAAACAGGCGCTTTTGAGTGCCTATGAATTGATACCAAAAGTGTATAGATAGCAGTTCAGAAACATAAAAGAGGAACCAGATCAGGCTTACGTTGAGTTTGAAAGAATTAACCATAGCAGTTCTGATAGATGAGTGTGGGCTTTAAAAATAAATAAGATCTATGAGGCTCTAAGAAAGATTATTCTGCAGTAGGAGTTTAAAAACTCATTTCCAGAGATGATAAGAACTTAAGAAAGTTCAAGAAGTGAGAAGAGCAGCAGAGATGGAAGATGAATATGCATTGATGCATAAGGTGAAATTTAGCTTCCGACAGGAATTTCATCCCATGAGGGATAGAAATTGGGAGAAGGGGAGATCCTTCACTACCAAACAAAGAGTAGATAATACTAGGAATAGTTTACCACAGGTGAAAAAATGAAGCCCAAGGGGGTGAAAAAGAGGTAAAGAGCCTCAGGTGTTTCTACTGTGGTAAGGTGAGACACACAAAGTCATAGTGCTAGTTGCTGAAGAAAGGCACGAGGGGAAAAGATGTGGTAAAAGAGGCTAAGCCAATGGGCTTGGTGGAAGTAATAAAGGAAATCTCAAGAAAAGTCAAGGAGCTGCAGGAGAGTGCACAGACTAGGCACGGAGTGGGTGTTGAATTAGTGCCCAAACTCTATAAAGACTTCACCTCTGTGGGTAAAATTTATTCAGGAAGAACAGTGGGAGAAGGGAAAGAAGTTTTAATCTTAAGAGATATGGGATCTGATCAGTCTCTAAAAGTAAGAGATAAAAGTATTTGCACTCTTTCTAACGTCACCAAGAGGGTAATAATTTGTGGAATAGATGGACAGAAATTTAGTGTCCCCTGTCTAAGATCAGGTTAGAGAGCCAGATCAAGACAGAAGAAATAACAGTGGGAGTGATTGACTGAGTGTCAGTTCTTGGAATACAGTTTGTTTTTGGGAACGACCTAGCAGGATAAAGATGTGACACCCCTTGTGGTGGAGAAACTAAAGGAAAACCAGGGAACTGAGGAGTTAAAAGAAAGATACCATGGAATTTTTCCAGACTGAATGGTAACAAGATCCCACTGTCATAAGTTACAGCAAGAGTAAAGAGAAAGATGAAGGTGTTGAGCTTCTGTTAGCTGACACCCTGTTTGATGTAATGGTGCAGGTAAAACCTGTAGAGGTAGGAGGGTCAGCCAGAGGTATTTAATCCTGACAGGCTAATGGACTTACAACAGAAAGGTGAGACAATAAAAGATATATATATATAAGGAATCAGAATGTATTTCATAGGGTTAATATCTTAAGGATAGAATCCCAAGACGAAAATGGAGACCACAGAAGGTTAGTGCAGAGGAGAAATGAGTGGAAGTGCAACAGATTGTGTTGCCAGTAGTATAGACAGGAAGTATTATGGTAGCACATGAATTACCAGTAGGAGATCGTCCAGGTGTGAGGAAGACGGAGGCTAAGGTACAACAGTACTTCTATTGGCCTGGACTGCATAAGGATATGTTTAAACATTATCATACAAGTCATACATGCCAAATGGTAGGTAAGCCACAAGTAGTAATGAAACCAGCACCTTTGATGCCAATTCCTGCATTCGAAGAACCTTTCATGCAGGTTATGATTGATTGTGTAGGTCCCCTCCCTAAAACTAAAAGTGGGAACCAATATTTGCTAACCATATTGGAATTCCAGAGGCAATTCCAGAGTGTTAAAGCAAAAAGGGTGATGGAGGAGTTTATTTACCTGGTATGGGCTACCCAGGAAGATTCATTCAGACCAAGGTCTGGTTTTACTGCTAGGCTGCTTAAGGAAGTCATTAATAGTTTAGGCATACAGCACTTTAAATTAAGTGCATACCATCCTGAATCCCAGGGAGCCTTGGAAGGATGGCATCAGACCCCGACGACCATGTTAAGAACATTCTGTCAGGATTACCTAAAATGATTGGGATAAAAGTATCCCATTCATATAGTTTGCCATCAGAGATTCCCCAAACAAATCTACATAGTTTGCTACCTTTGAGTTAATATTCAGACATGACAGGAGAGGGCATTTGAAACTAATTAAAAAAAAAGTTGATAGGACCAAAGTTGGGAGATCTGACACTTGGATTATGTATCTGAGGTGAGGGAGAGATTGAACTGGGTAGGTGAGTTAGCTAGACAGCACCTGAAGAGGGCACAGCATAGAATGAAGCAGGTGGCAGATAATAACTCTAAAATTTGGATGTTTTACCATGGGGGTGACATATTAGTATTGTTAGCAGTGGTATAATGTGGGATATAGGTGAATTAATGTTATTTCTGCAATTATAAGTTCTGATACAGAGTAAATGAATTCACATTAGTTTGGGATTGTTTCGGCCGAGAGCTGAATTAGCAAGAATGAGGAAATATATAATCCGTTAAAAAAATGGTATGTTAGCATGAGACGTGATTACAAAACAATGGTAGAAATACAGGCACTAGATAAAATGTTGTGAAGAGAGGCCTGTATAAACATCTGTTTTCCCACTTGTATGGGGACACAGGAACAACCCCTAATTAAAGAGGTCAAAAAGGTCAGAGTGGCCTCCGGAGAGGAATAAATGCTGATAAAGAAAGGATATGCCTAGCGGTGACCTGCAGTGGGATGACGTCAAACAACCTTATGGGGGTCAGAGATAGGCATTTGTCACGGACAAGGCCGGATAAACAGAAGTTGTGGGATCAGTCTTAAGGAAATGAGTGACGTAAGCGGAGGAAGGGGCAAACAATGAAATAAGAAAAAATATGGGGATTCAAATTGTATAAATTTTGAGAGTTTGTTGGATTTGATGTGTATTTGTCATTGCCTTACCTGGCATTAGACATTGCACCCACTTGCAAGTGTACAAATAAACGACACTACTGTTTCAGATTTTTGTCTCGGACTGAAATTATTGAAGTGAGCGAGCTTTTGTTTCTCACATATAAGATCCCTTCAAATCCAGCTGTAGTTGTCCCTATTAAATTGAGAAAAAGTTGAGTCGGGTAAACTATCTGGTAAAGATGCCAGATAGTTTTTTCCTATCAGGTATGTCATGTGAATATATTGAACTCTTACAGAGACAGGAAACTGGGGAAACAAGTTTCAGTTACTGCTCTGCAGAGTGTGGAATCAAATCCAGATGGTGAGGATTTTGATGCGCAAAGTACGTTAAATAATGAGGAAGTCCTTGAGGAGTGGGATAGAATAGTGAACTACCTGTCCCAGGAGCAAAGAACTGAGTTGAAAGGTTTGCTGCAGCAGTATGAGGACATATGCAGGAATAGAATGGGGAGGACTAATACTATTGTGCATGAGGTGGAAATAGGGAATGCTGTTCTGATAAAACAACACCCCTACATGCTTAATCTTCTCAAACCTGCACAGGTCCATAAGGAAGTGGATGCGATGCTCAACAAAGACATTATCAAATTGAGTCAGGAGAGTTCACCAATTGTGTTAGTTGCTAAACTGGACAGGAGTCAACAATTTTGTGTGGACTATTGGAAGATCAACGCAATAACTAAATCAGACTCCTATCCAATACAAAGGTTGAAGGACTTTATCGAGAAAGTTGGACTTACTGCATGGTTATTGGCAGCTATCAGAGAAAGCAAAAGAAGTTTCTGCATTTATAACCCCAAATGGGCTATATCAATTCAAAGTTATACCCTTTGGAATTAAATATGCATCAGCCACATTCCAAAGGCTTGTGAACAGAGTTGTGACCGGATTAACAAATTGTGGAGTTTATTATATCATAGAGATGTACAGCATAGAAACAGACTCTTTGGTCCAACCTGTCAGTGCCGACCAGATATCCCAACCCAATCTAATCCCACCAGCCAGCACCCGGCCCATATTCCTCCAAACCCTTCCTATTCATATACCCATCCAAATGCCTCTTAAATGTTGCAATTGTACCAGCCTCCACCACTTCCTCTGGCAGCTCATTCCATACACATACCACCCTCTGTGTGGAAAAAGTTGCCCCTTAGGTCCCTTTAATATCTTGTCCCTCTCACCCTAAACCTATGCCCTTAGTTCTGGACTCCCCCACCCCAGGGAAAAGACTTTGTCTATTTATCCTATCCATGCCTCTCATAATTTTGTAAACTTCTATAAGATCACCCCTCAGCCTCTGACATTCCAGGGAAAACAGCCCCAGCCTGTTAAGCCTCTCCCTATAGCTCAAATCCTCCAACCCTGGCAACATCCTTGTAAATCTTTTCTGAACCCTTTCAAGTTTCACAACATCTTTCCGTTAGGAAGGAGGCCAGAATTGCACGCAATATTCTAACAGTGGCCTACCAATGTCCTGTACAGCCGCAACATAACCTCCCAACACCTGTACTCAATATCTGACCAATAAAGGAAAGCATACCAAATGCATTCTTCACTATCCTATCTACCTGTGACTCCACTTTCAAGGAGCTATGAACCCGCACTCCAAAGTCTCTTTGTTCAGCAACACTCTCCAGGACCTTACCATTAAGTGTATAAGTCCTGCTAAGATTTGCCATCCCAAAATGCAGCACCTTGCATTTATCAGAATTAAACTCCATCTCCCACTTCCTGTTGTAATCTGAGGTAACCTGCTTCGCTGTCCACTACATCGCCAATTTTGGTATCATCTGCAAACTTACTAACTACTTCTTATGCTCGCATCCAAATCATTTATGTAAATGACAAAAAGTAGAGGACCTAGCACTGGTCCTTGTGGCACTTCCACTGGTCACAGGCCTCCAGTCTGAAAACCCCCCCACCATTTCTGTCTTCTACCTTTGAGCCAGTTCTGAATCCAATCTTGATAGAAAGATTACAGCAGAGCTCTTTGAATGATTATGAGAAGCAAAACTGGTAATAAACTTAAAGAAAACAGAAGAAATACGTCGATTTTTGGGACTAAGCAGATTCTACTGGAAGTTTGTTCCAAACTTCAGCAGCTTGGTGGCACTGCTGACAGATTACTAAAGAAAAACATGAAATTTTGGTGGACCAAACAATGCAAGGAGGCATTTGAGAATTTAAAAGCCATATTAACCACTGCACCAGTTTTAGCTACACAAAATCTTTTGAAACTCTTCAAAGTTGCAATTGATGCTGCGATATAGGGATTGGGGCTGTACTGATGCAGGAAGATGATGAAGAAATTGGCTACTTTTCAAAAAAAAACTCAATATCCACCAGAGAAAATACTCTTCCATCAAAAAGAATTATTGAGTTTGGTACTGACCTTACATTTTGATGTTTATGTGATGAACAATGTTTCAGAGACAGTTGTGTACAAAGACCAAAACCCTCTCACATTTTTGGAGAGATTTAAAGACAAAAATATATGAGACCATTTCATTTGAGTCTTGTGTTACAGATTTTTATTTTACAAATTGTACTGTACTGTAAAGGGTCATAAAAATGTGATTATAGATGTGTTATCGCAGATTTAGATAAGATTGGACTGTATCAATTCCAATTTTATATGTGTGCAGAATTAACATGAAAGATATTACTTAATGGCATATGTATTTCATAGTAATGATATTAAGAATTAGAAAAAGAAGATGAAGTAATCTTTTCATGATGATGGTTCATTTCTTTCTTAAGGGAGGAGGTGTTACAAAGTCAAAAGCATATATGTTCACTTTAAAATAGAAAGTGTTTTCTGAACACTTAAAGTGCGGATCAGCTGCCCAAGTGGAAAGGCTGGGAGACAAGTTGTTCCAAAATAGATACATATAGCAAATGGTTGTTAATTTGATACCTGAGTTTTGGTTGCTGTTTTGACAATTTGAATTTAACCAATTAATTTAAGTTATGCCCAGCAGACCAGAAGCCAATGGAATTTGAATTTTATTGTTTTGACAGCTAGAAACCAGACAAATTATAAGAATTTAGTATGTCATGGGCAATATGTAAACCCAGCATTTTGAAAATTAGAGGGACAGCAGCTGCCATAGAACTGGAGAGCTAACTGCCCATCTAACATTTTGCTCTCAAAGAAATGTGGGCGGCATGGTGGCACAGTGGTTAGCACTGCTGCCTCATAGCGCCTAGCACTGCTGCCTCACAGCGCCTGAGACCCGGGTTCAATTCCCACCTCAGGCGACTGACTATGTGGAGTTTGCACGTTCTCCCTGTGTCTGCGTGGGTTTCCTCCAGGTGCGCCGGTTTCCTCCCACAGTCCAAAGATGTGCAGATCAGGTGAATTGACCATGCTAAATTGCCCGTAGTGTTAGGTAAGGGGTAAATGTAGGGGTATGGGTGGGTTGCGCTTCGGCGGGTCGGTGTGGACTTGTTGGGCCGAAGCTTGTTGGTTTCCACACTGTAATGTAATGTAATCTAATCTAAAAAAAATTAGAATACACTCTCTACCAAAGGTTTTCATATAAAACATATTCGCATTAAAACAAGACTACCCAGAGAGACCAGTAGCCAGAAAATTGAAGACAGTGGAGAAAACAGAAACTGTGTGGTCTTGAGATTAAGTTAATGTAATGTTAATAAGTGTGTTATTGGAACAACATTTCTTTTTAAGAGTGCGGATCAGAAAGTAAGAGGTTAAAAAAGGTGGGCTTGAATTTGTGAATAGTTTTTGTTTAATGTTCACTAATAGAGTTAGGAAAATACATTACCTTTCTTTAAATAGTGGAAGTTAGGGGTTCTCTGTCATTCACATTTTTATAGATTATGAAACAAGTGAACTTTTCTGGGTGTTCGATTTGAATTAACAGAGGGGTTTGACTTCCGCGTTATAACTACAATCAGCTTTTAATCCAGTACAATAGGGGCCGCGGCCATGACAGCTCAAGACGTGGCTTGCATTGCTGTCAGGAAACTAACCCACCCCAGAGCCAAAGAATCTAGCCGGGCAGAATAATAAACAATGAGTCTCAGTCTGTCACTATGGTCCAATGTAGTAAGTTGACTTTCACGTAACCATCTTTCTCATGTACAGAAAGAGTAAATGACTTTCCATTGTCAGGGATTCGCAGAGCTGGAGTTGAGCATAAGGCAGTTTTTAGTTTCTAGAAGGCAGATCATTGTTCAGGGTGAAAATCACTGGGTCTTTAGGTTCATATTTTCATTTAAAAAGATCATTTAATGGCTAGCCTAACTGCATATGTCTAACAATCCAGTTATGATTAAAATTGCAAAGCCCCAAAAAGGTCTTTGATCTCAGATAGTGATGGGTTCTTTATCAGTCCAAATGCTTACCCGTCGTGTCCATGTCTCATTTGCCTACTGAGATTTTCTGCTCAAAGTACACCACTTCCTCTTGGACAATCAGTGCCTTCTTAAGATTGGCATTATTACCAAAAGAATGTACATGATCAAGGAGGGTACACAAATCTTCCGTATGCTGCTCCTCAGTCTGTGATGTTATCAGGATCTTATCCACATTTTTGATAACTGTAGACACCATTGGAGGTAATTCCCCCAAATGATTCTGCAGGACCTTTTGGAACACTGTAGAGCTGCTGTGAAAACAAGTGTGTCCAGGTGTACTGTTGTTGGTGGACCTTGAAGACGAACCAAGGTTGCACTTCTGGGGCCAAAGAGACAGACCAGAATCCATTAGCCATGTCAATGATGGAAAACTATGTTCTGGGGAGAGGGAATTAGAAATATCAGGAGGGCAAAAAGGGGACATGAGATAGCGTTGGTAAATAGAATTAAGGAGAATCCAAAGGGTTTTTACAATTACATTAAGGACAAAAGGGTAACTAGGGAGAGAATAGGGCCCCTCAAAGATCAGCATGGTGGCCTTTGTGTGGAGCCACAGAAAATGGAGGAGATACTAAATGAATATTTTGCATCAGTATTTACTGTGGAAAAGGATATGGAAGATATAGACTGCAGGGAAATAGATGGTGACATCTTGCAAAATGTCCAGATTACAGAGGAGGAAGTGCTAGATGTCTTGAAACAGTTAAAGGTGGATAAATCCCCAGGACCTGATCAGGTATACCCGAGAACTCTGTGGGAAGCTAGAGAAGTGATTGCTGGGCCTCTTGCTGAGATATTTGTATCATCGATAGTCACAGGTGTGGTGCCGGAAGACTGGAGGTTGGC
>NC_057714.1:57136741-57140924 GCF_004010195.1 Chiloscyllium plagiosum
TGGCAGATGGAGTTTAATTCAGATAAATGCGAGGTGCTGCATTTTGGGACAGCAAATCTTAGCAGGACTTATACACTTAATGGTAAGGTCCTAGGGAGTGTTGCTGAACAAAGAGACCTTGGAGTGCAGGTTCATAGTTTCTTGAAAGTGGAATCGCAGGTAGATAGGATAGTGAAGAAGGCGTTTGGTATGCTTTCCTTTATGAGTCAGAGTACTGATTACAGGTGTTGGGAGATCATGTTGCGGCTGTACAGGACATAGGTTAGGCCACTGTTGGAATATTGCGTGTAATTCTGGTCTCCTTCCTATCGGAAAGATGTTGTGAAACTTGAAAGGGTTCAGAAAAGATTTACAAGGATGTTGCCAGGGTTGGAGGATTTGAGCTATAGGGAGAGGCTTAACAGGCTGGAGCTGTTTTCCCAGGAGCAGAGGCTGAGGGGTGACCTCAGAGGTTTACATAATTATGAGGGGCATGTATAGGGTAAATAGGCAAAGTCTTTTCCCTGGGGTCGGGGAGACCAGAACTAGAGGGCATAGGTTAAAGAGTGAGAGGGGAAAGATATAAAAGAGACCTAAGGGGCATCTTTTCCACAGAGGGTGGTATGTGTATGGAATGAGCTGCCAGAGGCAGTGGTGGGGGTGGTACAATTGCAACATTTAAGAGGCATTTGGATGGGTATATGAATAGAAAGGGTTTAGAGGGATATGGGCCAGGTGCTGGCAGGTGGGACTAGATTGGGTTGGGCTATCTGGTCAGCATGGACGGAAGGATCTGTTTCCATGCTGTATATGTCTATGACTCTATGACATTCTGCAGCAAGAGTCTTCTCATCCTTGGATGATTTCAACTTTCAACTTCCCACCTCTGTAATCTTTTCTTTCCCCACAATATCTACACACCTTGAATTCAAACTGGCTGAATAACCCAATTTTAATTGCTCCACCAGTCATGGCTGCATCTTCAGCTAGCTAGGCCCTAACTTTGGAATTTCAAGCTTGAACATCTCTGCATCTTCCTTTTACTTTGCTCCTTTAAAATAGAACTCTTTGGCCAAGCTTTTGCACATTTTCAATTACATCTCTCTAATGTGACCTATTAATTAGAATAAATAAACATTGTCAGACCAGTTCAATTTAGGATTAAATTCAGGTGAATGTAAACAAATCCTTACATAAGAGATTGTCAATGCCTTTAATAGTTAACTATTGCACTGAGTATTCACAAGGTCAAATAAGAGTAACGTGAACGAGCCAAAAAGAATTAAAGAATCATTTGTGGACAGAGATAAACAGAATCAATGTTCGAGGTTGATGATTTATCAGTGTACATCCAGGGAATGGATAAAAAGGTGGTTAAAAGGTATAAAGCAATCAATTTTTACTAAAGGAGTTAGACCTGGATGGGTGAAGTATCGAATGAGGTGCCCCATACATTTGAGTTGATACCATTTTTACCAATGATATAAACAAACTAAACACAAAAGATATATACTCCATGAATGGAGGTGAAGTAGGTTAGAATCAAATGGAAGGAGATTGAAGAATTATAATGAGACACTTAAATATATTTAAACCAATCAGAAACACAATCAATAAAATCAATGGCTTATTGAAATAGACAGCTAAACTGTTGAATTTAGGTCAGAAGTTATAATCAAACTATACAGTACTCTATTCAGACAACAGCTCAAGGACAGTCTTCAGTTTTGTTTCAGCACGAACAAGGCCGGGTAAACACTGAAAATAATACAAAAAAAGCTGATGCTAGGTTTGAGATACAAGAGAGACTACACTTAGAATTTATTAGGTACCGGACAAGGATACATTGTCTCAAACTAATGAAAAACATAGAATCATCCAGCGCAGAAGAAACCCTTCAGCCCATCAAGTCTGTACCGCCAAAGCTGTATTAACTCTATACTAAATCTACACTAGTCCCACCTTCCAGCACTAAACCCATAGCCTTGAATTTTAAGTGCTCATCCACCTATATTTTTTAAAAGGTTGTGATATTACACACCTCAACTACCCAGGCAATCCATTCCAGACCCCACTATCCTCTGGTGAAAGTCATTTTTTCTCACATCTCCTCTAAATCCTCTACTTTTCACCTTAAAATCATGTCCCCCTTGTTATTGACCCTTCAACTAAGGGGAAATAGCTGCTTTCTATTCACCCTGTCCATGCCCTTCACAATCTGATACACTTTGTAATCCCCCCCTCCACTCTTATTGAATATGTGTATATTACGAACAAGAAACTGTTTGTCATCCAGAGAATAATTAATGCTTGGGATAAACATCCAGATGGATTGCTGGAGATGAAAGCCTGAAATGCATTTTAAAAACAATAAGGTGCAACAATGGGATTGGCACTGGAGCAGTCACAGGAGGGGCTTCTTGTTCAATTAACTAATGTGAATTAAATGATCTCCTCTTCTGCTTTGAAGTAATGATTAAGTAATTGTTATTCTTAGAAGACTCAATTATAAACGGTCCCTAAGCTATTAAAACTGAACCGCTAATTTCTTTGTTTCTCATTTCTTTTGACTCAAAGCAGCAATTCAGAAAACTGTATGATACAGACATTGGCCTCCAGTATGACTTACATGTTCTGTCATACATAAGCCACAAGAGTGAATACTGGAAGCAATACAGGCTGCAGTTATTTCCAATTATGTCCACATTTGGCATTTTTACATACACAAAATTGCATTCATTTGGAAGTTTGCTAACTACAAATGCAACTTATTTTATATAGCGCCATTGATGTAATTAAACATCTTGATGTGCTTCACACAACAATGTGGACAATGGTGATTCGAGGACGTTCTATCTCTGTACTTTAGTATTAAGCTTGAACTGAAAAAGGGAATCCATATAGTTTCCCAAGCAAACAATAAAGAAAAAAACAATTAAAGAACATTTTCCTTGAGAAAGATCATACGAATGGCAGTAAATAATATGAAAATAAGCCAAATGTTATCAGAAAAAAAAGAACTAGAATTTACATCTAGACTAATACTAACCAAAAAAACCATGGTTAATCATCATAAAAATCCATCTGGTTAACTAACAATCTCGGGGAATGAAATCTGCCATCCTTACCTGATCAGGCTGACCTGTAAGCAAAGTGGTTGACTCTAAAATGCTCCCTGAAATGGCCCAGTAAACCACTCACTGAACAGACTGCCTAATATTGATCTAGGCACCGGAAACAGCAGCAAACTCAACCTGCAAAGTAACTCTGACAAATATCTGGGAACTTGTGCCAAAATTGAGGCATCTGTCCCACAGACTACTTAAGCAACAGATTATCTGAGGGCATGATTCTGCAAGAGTGATTACTTCTCAGACATTACCATAATCTGCCCGATTGACATGACAGAACCTCCAGATAAACCAATTACAAGATGTGCTCAGCAAATCAACAAGTTCTTTTGACTGCACCTTCCAAACCCACACCCTCTAACAACTTAAAAGGGAAAGTGTAGCAGATATTTGGGAGCATTACCGTCTATAAGTTTAGCTTCATGTCACAAACCATCCTGACTAAACCACTTTGCATTCCTTTACAGATGCTGGGTCAAAACCCCACAACTCCCGTACAGCCAAAGGACCTCCGTAGTGACCTCCCTTATGTGGTTGCACTTGCACTACATGGATTGCAATGGCTCAAGGAAGCAGCCCACCACCACATATCAAGATGGAGAATAAATGAAAAGCACCTATCTAAATCCAGTGAAATTTTGCTGCATACGCAAAGGCAACTCAAAATAAATGTTTGCATAAACATTTTTACGCAACCTGTTTAAGAATATAGCTGCACGGTTGGACAAAATATTTGTTAATTTTAACCTACATCTACATATTTTTATGTTCCTGACGGTACTAATACATGCAGGGATATGTTTCTACATGTGGTGGGAACCCTCCCACAGGTAGCCATAATTCACTTGAATGCAGTGTCAAACTGTTTGACCACGGACAGAATCCCAGACAAATTTAATCCTTTCGCGATCTGACTACATACAGAAGTCAGACCAGGAAGTCTCAAATCACGGGGGTGTCTAGGCTGATGCGGAAAAAAAACCACACCAAATTAAACTGGTTTTAATATAAAACGAATATGTTCATATCGTTACGCCCTGCTCCATCTCAAACTGAAGTGTGAATCCAGGAGC
>NC_057714.1:57141424-57169841 GCF_004010195.1 Chiloscyllium plagiosum
TTTCAAAAGCTGGGAGAGCTTGCATAGAATTCCTCAAGTTGTCAGAACTGAGCAACGTTGGAGGATCAGAATTGTGAAGGCTTCATGCCAGCAGACTCATAAAGGAATTGTAAAATTGTTTCCACAGTCAAAAGGAAAGAAACTGGGATGATTCTATTAAGTAAAAATTTAAAACACTGGGATTGAGTATCTGTAAAAGGGTAATGTTAGAAAATAAACTAAAACTTAGTTTAGATGTTTATTTACAATCTTTCCAATTTCTTCAGTGTATCTCGTAAGAGATCATAATAAGAAGATAATATGAAATGAGAAAACATAAATACTACATTAAAATCAAGAGAAAGTAGAAGGAAACAGAAAACCAAAGGACTGTGGATGCTGCAAATCAGAAACAAACACAGATATTGCTGGGAAAACTCAGCAGATCTGGTAATATCTGTGGAGAGAAAGCAGACTTAACATTTTAGGCCCAGCAATCCTTCTTCACTGGAGTTGTTTGCAGCCTTAGAAGAAATGAAACTTACTGGTGCATCTGAAAAAAATTGTGTTTTTGGGGATATTGAATCCAGACAAAGCAGTGCCACCTTTGTGTGTCTAGAACATTTTTTGCTCGGAGATGGTGTTTTGATTAACAGTTATTGTAGATTCAGCATAGCAAAAAGAATCCTATTTGTCAGGTTGGAGTTTAACACTGACTATGTGAAGACGGTGACAGAGAGATGCAAGGAAACCTCCAATGCGAGCTGCATCAATCTCTCTCTTGTTTTTGTATAAAGTTGCTCCCTTCTTATTTCTGTTCAAAGGGCAGAGAAACTACATTTCAAGGCACTGAAAGAAATAATTCCAAAACCCAAAGATGTAAAGAAAGAGCCTGTGAAAAGTCAACTTCAGGTGAAATTCTTGTCCTTTGTCAGTTCAGGAATAGAAAGGAACTTGGACTGTCCTTAAAACTTGAGAGCAATAGGTAAATCAACTGGGAGCACTAACGTTTGGATGTAGATTGCTGTTACAATCACTTCTTGGACCGTGATAACTCAATGGCTTCTGATAATGTGTGTACCGTTAGCTGGCTGAACATACTAACACTACTACAAGCCAAAGGAAATCATTTCAAGTATAAAACATGGATTTACAAGTTTTAAGCTTTGCAGTTTAACTGTTACACTAAACATGCTTGGCTAAATTTAATCCATCATGCAGTCACCAATATGTTCATTCTTTGCAGGAAGTTACAGGAAGCAAACTTCTCCATTCCATTAATTCTAGTTAAATAGTAATAAGAAATAATAGACTCATCAGATTTAATTTGACCTCTGAAACTTGAAACTTAATTTACATTATCTTGACATCAACAACATGCATTAAATGGGTATGGTTGGTTCATTGTTTGTTGATTTACCCTTTACGCAAGAGAAATATAGTTTCCAGCAATGGCTTTCAATAACTTAAAACAAAAGTTATGAATTGAATCAAAGTACAACACCTACATAATATAGAATGCAATTCTGAATTATTATGTGTAGATTAAATACAGAACAAAAGCTAACTGAAGTCAACCTCATGTAGGGATTTTGACCCTGCCAGTTATAATCAGGGTTAAGTTTAACATCTCATCAGATTGAAAGATAACAAATGTAATTCCTCATTCAAGAAAGATTCTGGAAACAGGAAACAATTTGCCAATTAGTTTAATATCTGTCATTGGGAAAATACAGAATCTACTATTAGGAAGGTTCTGGACGAACACTTAGCAAATCTCAGTGATGGCTTCATGAAAGGGAAATCATGTTTGACAAATTTATTGGTGCTCTCTGACAAAGTTAAGATGTTTCTTTTTACAAAAGGAAAAGATTTAAAAAATAACTAAGTTGTATCAAAGGCTGCAATGTTAAAAAAAAAGCTCATGGTATTGGGGGGACAACATGTTATTATGGTGAAGGATTGGTTAACTAATTGGAAACAGAAAGTAGGTACAAATGGGTCATTTCAGCTTGGCAAAATGTTACAAGTGGAAAACCACAGGCATCATTGCAGGCACTTCAATTATTTACAATTTATGTCAATTACTTGGTTAAAGGGACCAAATGCATGTTTGAACAAAGAACAAAGAATATTACAGAGCAGGAACAGGCCATTCGGCCCTCCAAGCCTGTTCTGGTCCATATCCTCTATCTAAATCTGCCATTTTTTTAAGGATTTGTATCCCTTTGCTCCCTGCCCATTCATGTAGCTGTCTGGATACATCTTAAATAACGCTATTGTTCCTGCCCCCACCATCTCCGCTGGCAACGCATTCCAGGCACCAATACCTTTTGCGTAAAGAACTTTCCACATATCTGTCCCCTTAACTTTGCCCCTGTCACTTTGAACTCGTGACCCCTAGTAATTGAATTCTCCACCCTGGGAAAAGGTTTCTTGCTATCCACCCTGTCTACACCTCTCATGATTTTGTAGGCCTCGATCAGGTTCCCCCCTCAGCCTTCTTCTTTCCAATGAAAATAACCCTAATCTACTCAACCTCTCCTCATAGGTAGCACCCTCCATACCAGCCAACATCCTGGTAAACCTCCTCTGTACCCTCTCCAAACATCCACATCCTTTTGGTAATGTGGCGACCAGAATTGTACATAGTATTCCAAATGTGGCCGAGCCAAAGTCTCATACAACTGTAACAACCTGCCAACACTTGTACTCAGTACTCCCTCTGCTGAAAGAAAGCATGCCGCATGCCTTCTTTTTTTTATGTATATATTTAGTGAAAAAATGTTTCACTCTTATTAATAAAAACAGAAATACTGGAGAAGTACAAAAGTAAAGAAAAGTAGAAATAATATAATTGTATTATATTACAGTAGCATTGACACTAAACTGCCTTCTATTATTTAAGATAACCCAACTTAGCATAAACTCTAATTTAAAAAAAATTCAATTAAATAAAATTACTGGCATCAAGGTTCCTGTCCACGGGAGCAAGTTATTATACCCATATTTACTAGGCCTTCCACCCCCCGCCCCCACACACACACACCCATCACCCCCCATCCATCCAGCATACCTGGACCACCATACACTGCCCTTGTGGCTGTGTAAAGGCCCTAATCAGTGTCATCAACCGACCCATGTCTATGTAATTTAGAAAGGCTGCCATGTCTTATAAAATTGTTCCATTCTGTGGCACATACACTTATCAGGTAATCCTGAGGGACAAGCTCCATCACAAGTCTGTGCCATCCTGCAAAGCCTGGGGGCTTTTTTGATATCCAATTCATTAGGATGTTCTTCCTCGCACAGTGTGTAAGAATATTGAATAACCTCTTCCTGTGTTCACCCAAAGTGGGAAGACTCTATAGTCCCCCTAGGAGGGACACCAGATCCTCCCTACCTTTCATTTCCAGGATCCTCTCCAGCTCATTCACAATGGCCCCCTCAGTATCTGTGGATCTTGCAATAGGACCAAAAACAATGTGTAAGAGTGCCAATACTGTTTTGACATTTGGGACATTTCTAGGAAGATTCTTTCTTAAACTTTGCTAACCTCTCTGGCGCCGTATGGGCTCTGTGGAGGATCTTCAATTGCATTGCTTGTGTCTTATTGCATATTGAAATTTCCTTTACATTGCCCCACATATCCTCCCATGCTTCTGATGAGATTTCATCTCCCAACTCTTGGGTAGTCCCTCCCATCGCTGCAAGTTCTGCGTTATTCTCTCAAACAGCTGCACAATGTTAGCTCTATACAGCTGCCACAAGTAAGGAGTAATAAAAATTCCCAGATAGAGAAACCTTTCTGTGACCATCTAAAAGGGAATTCCATTCCATCCTCCAGCTTCGGTACTTCCACCAATTCCCCCCATGGAAATGACTTCCAATTTTGTGAAATTTATCCTGTATCCCAAAACGTTGCCAAATAATTTCGTTTTTTGTATTAGCTGGGTATTGACTTTTCAGGGTTAGCCACAAATAGAAGGACATCGTCCGCACAGAGATTGATTTTGTGTTCCCCAACTCCCACCTTTGGTGCCATTATTTCTGGGTCCTTTCAGATATCCTCCACCAGTGGTTCAACTACCAAGGTAAACTGCCCCGTCCCACACCAAAATTGCTCGATTTAACTCCATTTGTAATAACCGCCACCTTGGGGCCTTTATATAACACTGCCACCCACATGGTAAAGGCCCCTCCCAGACCAAAACAATCTAGAACAGCAAAGAGATACGATTATTCCACCCAATAAATGCCTTTTCTGCATCCAGGGAGATCACCAAACCCAGAATCATTCTCTGCTGACTCATTCGCACAATATTCAATACCTGTCTGATATTGTTGGGGGAGATGTGGCCCTTGATAAAACCCGTCTGGTCCTCTTTTATAATAATAGGCAGCACGTTCTCCAGTCTCAGAGCCAACACCTTTGATAGGATTTTAAAATCCACATTCAGCAACAAGAAGGGTCTATATGATGCACAATCCATGGGGTCTTTCCCTTTCTTTAAAATAAGGGAGATATTAGCCTCCCTAAGACAGGGTGGAAAACAGTCCTGGCTATACGAATGACTATATATCTCCAGCAGTGGTTCAGCTGACGTATGTATGAACCCCTTGTAAAATTCACTCGGGAACCAGTCTGGACCGGGTGCCTTACCACTTTGGAGCTGCCTTACCGCCTTTTGCACCTCCTGTACTGTCAGAGGTGCAGTTAAAAGGGAGGCCTGGCCTGCATTTATACCGGGGAGGTCCAAGTTTTCAAAAAAGATTCCATTCTCGCTTCTCTATCTTCTCCGACCGGTATAACTCTGCATAGAATTCCCGGAATCCTGTATTGATCTTCCTCAGTTCATGAGTGCTATTGCCAGTTCTCTCCTTGATAGACACAATGGACTGTGGAGTACTTTTCTTGCTAGCCAGGTAGGCCAGGTATCTATCTGGCTTATCCCCATATTCAAACAGCCTTTGCCTTGCAAAGAAGACCCCTCTCTTTGCCACTTGTGTGAGCGCTGAGTCCAGAGCAGCCTGGAGAGCCGTAACCTATTGTAATTTGACCACAGATGGTCTGGTATAATATACCGATTCGGCTGCCTTCAGCCGGGCCTCAAGCATCCGCTGCTGCTCTCCTCTCTGCCTCCTTCTCGTTGTCGAGTATGAAATAATTATACCCCTTAAGAATGCTCTCATGGTCTCCCAGAATACTGATGGGCTACTGGCTGTACCCCGATTGATGTCCCAAATAGCCTTGAAATCCCTGGTGATATACTGTACAAAGTTGCCATCCTTTAACAGAAACGGATCCTTGTGCTACTGCCGTGTGCCTACTCCACAACCTTTGTTCTTAACACCTAACTATACTGCCACATGGTCCAAAATAGTTATGCTCCCAATCCTGCAGGCCAAAACCAAGTGCAAAACACACCGACAGAACAAAGAACATATCAATTCTTGTGTGGTACTTGTGTGGGTTGGAGTAAAAGGTAATGTCCCTCCCATTCAGGTGGATGCACCTCCACACATCCACTAGCCCCAGCTCCTCACAAAAGTTCACTAACTGTCTAGACTGTTGAGGTATACCCGACAGCCCTCTTGGCATCCTGTCTACCCCAGGGACCATGAGACAATTAAAGTCTCCTCCTATAATCATACAGTGTACCCTCAAGAGCCATTAATTTAAAGACTGCATCAACTAAAGATTTGAGAGGGTGCACCAGGGGACAGTAAATGTTCAGGGTGCCATACTCTTCTCCATGTATCAGTGCCTTAAGAATGATGAACTGTCCATATTCATCCTTGATTTGATCTGTCACCCAAAATGGGAGGTTCTTTCATACCAGTATGACCATTCCACTGTGTTTGGAGTTAAAGGAGGAAAAGAACACCCTATTGTATTCCCCCTGCTGTAACTTCAGATGTTCCCCATCAGTCAAATGTGTCTCTTGCAACAGTGTGATGTCAACCCTTTCCTTCCTAAAATTTGAATGCACCTTTTTCCTTTTAATGGGGGAGTGGCTCCCCTTTATATTCCAGGTGCACCACCTGAACAGATCGCTAGCCATGACAGCACACCACAGCCTGCAGTCCCCTGAGAGGAAGAAGCCCATTCAATGTGCGACGAGTGGAGAAAAAGTAAATTTTATCAAATCTAAAGACTATTCCTACAAACACTACCAAAACTACAAAAACTAAAAAATTAACCTCTACTCCTAACCTGAACAAATAAATACAAAAACCCAAATCTCCAGAGCTCTCCCCCCTTGCCCATAGGGGGCATTCACTCCCAACCTCACAACCATCTGAGCACCTTCCAGTTAAGGCTGTGCCCCAAATCTAAGCAATGGGAAAGAAAAACACTTTATTTACACTCCTATAAGTTAACAATGGACACCCACCATTCCCCCTCCTCATCTCAACCCTACGCATCTTTACATCAAAGGAGTAACCACCCCTCACCCAACAAAACAGAACAATAGAATAACTAATAACCACCAAACAGATATAATATAAAACGTACCGGATTTTATATCAAAGCAATACCAAGCCTCTAAGGCCCGAGACCCCAAAAGGAAAAAGAACAAAGAGAGGGAAGATAAAAAAGATTATATTATGGTATAATCCACATGCATCTTTTCCTCTTTCCCCCAATGCCAAAGTCTATTATTTCAGCAAGGTCAAAAATTCTTTCACTTTTTCCACCTCGTCAAAGTCATAGACAGATCCCCCATAATTTATACATAGCACTGCTGGGTACCTCAGAGAATATTGCATGTGTAAATATCTTAATCTTTTCTTTACATCATCAAACGTCTACCGTTTCTTAATTACAACCCCAGAAAAGTCATGAAGAAACATTATCTTAGAACCTTTATAAGCCAAAGCCTATGGATCTTCTCCCAGTCTTCTGGCTGTTTCTATTATTAATTGCTTTTCCTTATAATGCTGGAGTCGCACTAGAACAGGGTCGGGACGCTGAGCTGGCCTGGACCGGTGCATCACGATCTAGTGGGCCTGCTCCGCGCTCACCTGGCCCGATCTCCAGCCCCAGCAGCTCCAGAATCCACCTCTCAAGGAAATCAGCAGAGTTTTCACCTTTTTCACGCTCCAGGATACCGAAGATCGTAGATTGTTTTTCTCCGACCTCGATTTTCAAGGTCATCTACTTGTTCCTGCAGGCCCAAACCTGACCTTCCAAGAATTGGACCCGCTTCTCGGAGCTCTTCGTTACGGCCTCCGAGGCCGCGATCCTCTGCTCCACCACTTCTATGCGTTGATCCAAAGCCCGAATCGCCTGCTTATGCTTTGGCAGCATGGCAGTAATTGATTCCAGCGCTCCCTTGATTTTTTCATGGAGCTTTGCAAACTCCGTAAGTAAATGCTCCACTGAAAATAAGGGTGCCAAGCTAATGGCTGCTGGTGTGCCCAACATGGTCGGGGAGTGCCCTGCCTACTGCATTCCCTTTGCTCCCTTTCCCTTGGATATCTTCATTTCAGCTTTAGACTTGTCAAATCTCAATTTAAAAGGGCTGTAGGTGTTCTACCTACTTTTCATTACAAACCTCAGGGGTGGCTAGTGGTGGTGGGGGTGTGGGGAAGGTAGGAGCCCATCTTGCCTGGAGCAGGCTGTTCAGACTGCGTCCATCTTGAATCTCACCATATGCCTTCTTGACCACTCTACCGACCTGCGTTTTCACCTTCAGAAAACAATGGACCTGACACCCAGATCTCTCTGTACTTCAATTTTCCCCAGGACCTTCCGTTTACTGTATAGTTTGATCTGGAATTGCATCTTCCAAAATGCATCACCTGATTGAACCCCATCTGCCATTTCTCTCCAACTCTCCAATCAATCGTTCTTCTGCTGTATACTCTGACAGTCCCCTTCACTATTTGTTACTCCACCAATCTTCGTGTCATCTGAAAACTTGCTAATGAGGCAACCTACATCTTCTTCCAAATCATTTATGTATATCACAAACAATAGTGGTCCCAGCACGGATCCCTGTGGGACACCACTAGTCACAGGTTTCCATTTTGAGAAGCTCCCTTCCACTACTACTTTCTGTCTCCTGTTGCCCAACCAGTTCTCCATCCATCTAGTTAGAACATCCTGGACCCCATGCGACTTCATCGTCTTCATCAGCCAACCATGGGGAATCTTATCAAATGCCTGACTAAAGTCCATGTATATGACATCTACAGCCCCTCCCTCATTAATCAACTTTGTCACTTCTTCTAAGAATTCCATTAAGTTTGTAAGACATGACCTTCCCTGCAGAAAACCATGCTGCCCCTCACAGATAAGCCCATTTTCTTCCAACTGGGTATATATCATATCCTTTAGTACCTTCTCCAGCAGCTTCCCTACCATTGACGTCAGGCTCACAGGTCTGTAATTAGCTGGATTATCCCTGCTACCCTTCTTAAACAAGACGACAACATTAGCAATTCTCCAGTCATCTGGGACCTCCCCCGTTTTCAAGGATGCTGCAAAGATATCGCTTCCCTTAGTAACCTGGGATAGATCCCATCCGGACCACGGGACTTGTCCATCTTAATACCTTTTAGAATACACAACACTCACTCCCTCCTTATGCCTACATGACCTGGAGTAATCAAAGATCTATCCCTAACCTCAACATCTGCCATGTTCCTCTCCTCAGTGAATACCGATACAAAGTACTCATTAAGAATCTCACCCATTTTCACTGACTCCACGCAAAGCTTTCCTCTATTGTCCTTGAGCAGGCCAACCCTTTCCCTCGTTACCCTCTTGCTCCTTATATATGAATAAAAGGCTTTGGGGTTTTCCTTAACTCTTCTCACTAAGGATATCTCATGACCCCTTTTAGCGCTCATAATTCCTTGTTTCAGATTGGTCCTACATTCCTGACATTCTGATGTGTGGGGTTGAGATGAGGAGGAGGAGGGGTGGGTGTCCATTGTTAAATTGTAGGAGTGTAAATAATATGTTTTTTCCCATTGCTTGGGTTTGGGCACAGCCTTAACTAGAAGATGCTAGGGTGATTGTGAGGTTGGGAGTGAATGCCCCCTATGGGCAAGTGGGGAGAGCTCTGGAGATTTGTGTTTTTGTTGGGTTTTTTGTCGCCTAGACCTTATGTACATATCCTTTTTCCTCTTAGCTCGTTTCACAGTTTCACCTGTCATCCATGGTTCCCTAATCTTGCCATTTCTAACCCTAATTTTCACAGGAACATATCTCTCCTGAACTCTAAATCAACCTCTCTTTAAAGGCCTCCCACATACCAAATGTAGATTTCCCTTCAAAAAGCTGCTCCCAATCTACATTCCCCAGCTCCTGCTGAATTTTGCTATAGTTGGCCTTCCCACAATTTAGCATTCTTCCTTTAGGACCACTCTCGTCTTTGTTTATGAGTATTCTATAACTTATAGAATTGTGATCACTATTCCCAAAGTAATCCCCTACTGAAACTTCACCCTCCTAGACGGGCTCATTTCCTAACACCAGGTGCAGTATGGCCCCTTCCTCAGGTGGATTACTTACATACTGCTCTAGAAAACCCTCCTGGATGCTTCTTACAAATTCTGCTCCATTTGGACCTCTAACACTAAGCGAATACCAGTCAATGTTGGGAAAATTAAAAACTCCTGTTTCTTGTACATCTTTCTGTGATCTCTCTACATATTTGTACCTCTATCTCATGCTCACTCTTGGGAGGCCTGTAATACAGCCTCAACATTGCTACCACACCCTTCCTGTTTCTGAACTCTACCCATATTGCCTCACTGCTTGAGTCCTACATAATACCCTCCTTCGACACAGCTGGGATACCTTCTTTGACCAGTCACACAACTCCTCCACGCCTTTTACCTCCCTCTCTATCCCACCTGAAGCATCAATATCCTGGGATATTTAGTTGCCAATCATGCCCTTCCCTCAACCAAGTCCCAGTAACACCAATAACAGCATATTCCCAGGTACTAATCCAAGCCCTAAGTTCATCTGCCTTACCTACTATTCTTCTTGCATTAAAACAAATGCAACTCAGACCACCAGTCCCTCTGCGTTCATCCTCTGCTTCCTGCTTACTCTTCCCCTTAGTCATGCTGACTTCATTATCTAGTTCCTTCCAGGCTTTAGTTACTACCTCCTTCCTGTTCACTAGCCTTCTCATTTGATTCCCATCCCCCTGCCACATTAGTTTAAACCCTCCCCAAAAGCGTTAGCAAAAGCACCTCAAAGGACATTGGTTCCTGTCCAGTCCAGGTGTAGACCATTCAATTTATAATAGTCCCACCTCTCCCAGAACCAGTCCCAATGTCCCAAATATCTGAACCCCTCCTTCCTGCACCATCGTTCAAGCCATGCATGCATCCTGAATATTCTATCATTCCTACTCTGACTAGCTCATGGCACAGGTAGCAATCCTGAGATTACTATCTCTGAAGTCCTACATTTTAATTTGGTTCCTAACTCCCTAAATTCTTTGTGTAGGACCTCATCCCTACATGCACCACAACAACTGGCTGTTTGCTAATAAATACGGAACAATAAATACGGAAGCAAGTTGTGAAGACGGTGAAAAATCTAAGAAGAATATTGTTAAATTAAATGAGTGCAAAAATTTAGCAACTCGTGTATAATATGGGAAAATGTAAACTTACCTACTTTGGCAGGAAGAATAGAAAAACAGCATATTATTTAGAAGAAACAAGTGGCAGAACCCTAATGAGGAACTTGGGTGTCCATGTTCATTAATCACAAAACGTTGCTTTGCAGGTACAGCAAATGATTAGAAAGGCTATTGGATTGCTGCCATTTATTGCAAGTGGAATGGAATATAAACTCAATAATGTTTGGCTACAGTTGTACAGATTGCTCATAAGACTATTCAGGAGTACTGTGCATAATTTTAGCCTCCTTTTTTTCACAAAATGATGCAAAAATACACTGAAAGAAATTTAAAGATTTACCCTACAGTGAGCATGAAATTTGGCAAGGTAGAAGCTTCATGCCGAATTAATATCGAAATTGAGGTAAACATCTAGCTGAGGAGTCTGAACTGATTTTTATTCTTTAATTGGCTCAGGCATCCTCTATCATGGTGACATTTCGCTCTCCCTGTTTGCCATCAATCAATTTTCACAGCTCAAGGTTTCTGGTAGTTTATCTACTAGAAATAAGGAAGTTGAGAATAAGGGTGTTGAGGTCAAAGAGATATCCAGGTGTCCTTGAAAAGCATATTTTCTGACTTCTGTGAGCAGCACCTTATGAGGTTGCCGAGAAGGCTTGGCAATGTTTGAGTTTGCATTGCATACTCATCTATCAGTGAGAATGGTTTGAGTAACTACCCAAGAATACTTACAATATTTGCTCCTGGCTAACATAGTCCTATTTCCTTCTCTAGTATTATCCAACACTCTCACTTCTTTATGCACCTCTTAGTCCTCTTTTCTACTTCTATATACTGATGACTATGCCCCTGTTAATTTAGTTTAAATTCTCCTTGACCACGCCAATGAACCTTCCTGGGAGGACACTATGCCTTGCCTTATTAAGGTGCAATCCATCCATTTTGAATAGCTAGATTTTAGATTGACTTGACCATGTTTAGATTCAATTCACTGTAATAACTAGTAATGTCAAAGAAGACATTTTAGGAGTATAATGTGGCTGAAGAAATCATTCCATTACCTACCCATAACTGATCCCAATGAAGTCCTCTCTCATGCACCATGCTTCCAGCCTTGCCATTGATAATCTAAATCTTCCTATTTCTCCTCTTCCTGTCATATGGCGGAGAGGAGATTGCATAATTTACAATCTTTGAGAACCTACCTTTTTAACATTCTCCTTTGCTGTATAAGGGCAAGTGAATCTCAAGGACTTAACACCTCTGTACCCCTGAATTTTGACTGGTGCTGGTGTAACCAAAGAGGTCTGAATGATTGGGCCTTTACTGTAACAGGAAATAGGTGTTGTAATTATTACATTTGTATGTGAATTGCAATTTCTCCTTTTCAACATCATGAAATGAATATGGATTACATGAATGCTGGTTTTGTAAATGTTTATTAATTTGCAATCTTCCCAAAAAGGTAAAATAATCCATTACAACACAAAGTCCATTTCAGATTGAATCTGATACTCAATGCTTATTTTAACAATCTTTTTGTAATCGTTCCAGAAATTGGAAACATTGACCAGGAGGTACAAAAATATAACACTCCAGGCTTTGTCGGCTGCCTGTCACGAGTTCAGTTCAACGATATTGCACCACTCAAGGCTGCATTGAGACCCAGCACCTCTTCTCTGGTCAGTGTCCAAGGAGAATTTGTTGAATCAAATTGTGGAGCATCCCCTTTAACCATTTCACCAATGCCAGCTGCAACAGATCCATGGCATTTTGGCTCAGGTATGTAGTAGTACCTGAAATAAAAGCTCTTGATTATTTCACTTTAAAGTTTCATGTTAATCTTATAATATACAGAAGTGTTGGTTTGACTTTATTGCCTGGACAGTGAGAAGAATTGAGGCCAAAGATCACTCATCCATTTCAGTTCGCCAGGATTTTCCATGCATTTATTGGAAAGCTGCATAGTTGAAATTCTACTGTCAAATTGTAATAAATTGCTCCCCAAGTACCATGTAAATTAAATTTATAACGGAGCATATTTATGAATTTGACACCAATCTCAAATAGCAGTCACAATGTGTGACCACCTACATGATTCAGAAGTGTATGTTTCTCAATATGCACAATATAACCAAATCTTTTAAAACTTATATGTGGGTATATTATAACATAAATAGTGAAAAGCAGAGGTTTGAAGAAGTAATTAACCACACAGCTATAAGGTTAGGAGAGTGGCAGTCATTGCTTTAAATGTTTGGTCATTCACAATTTCTATCTAAATAAAATCAAATTCCAAAATTCATTTTAGAGTAACAACACCAATATTTGCAGATTTGTTTGGCTCTTTATGACACTTAAATGTAGTGCTGCTAAAAAGTGGTATACATTGCCCTTACCCTATTTCCCATGTCAAATATTAGCAGCATTTCAAGCAATGATTACTCAACTATCACCCAAATAGCTTCTGATCAAAATTGTGACATTTTAAAGACATTGCTACATCCCTGAAAACAAATCAAAAGCACACCTGCAGCTGAGCGGATTAGTTTTGGAGTGATCCAAAACTCCATAAATTCCAAACTTAACTAGCCACCAGGAAATGTATAACAATGATGTGGAACTTGAAAATGAACATTTTATTTTTAAGGGAATCCATTGTCTAATTAGTATGCACAATTCATGACATTACAGCTGTCAGCTAAAGACCTCCTTCACTGGTGACATTATTCTAAAGACATTTTAAGAACTAGGCTGACAGATGGTCCAAATTTGGATTTCTTTTATTCATTTGTGGAACGTGGACATTGCTGCCTGGCCAGCATGTATTGTTCATCCCTAGTTGCCCTTGAGAAGTTGCTGGTGAGCTGTCTTCTTGAGCTGCTTTGTACACATGTTGTAGGTGGACCCACAATGTTTTGATGGAGGGAATTCCAGGACTTTGACCCAGTGGTAGCAAAGGAATGGCAATATGTTTCCAAGTCAGAATGATGAGTAGCCCAGAGAGGAATTTGCAAGTAATGGCGTTCCCATATATAGCTGTCCTATTCCTTTTAGATGGAAGCAGTCGTGTATTTGGAAACAGCTATCTAACGAACTTTGGTGAATTTCTGAAGTACATCTTGTGTTAATAGTACACATTGGTTCAACTGGGCATCAGTGGTGGAGGGATTGAATGCCTGTGGATGTAGTGTCAATCAAGCAACTGCTTTTTCCTGGATGGTGTCAAGATTCTTGGGTGCTGCACTCATCCAGGGAATGGGGAGTATTCCATCCCATTTCTGACTTGTGCCTTGTAGATGGTGAGCAGATTTGGGGGAGTCAGAAGGTGAATTACTCAATGCAGTCTTCCTAGCTTCTGGCCTGCTCTTCTAGCCACTGTGTTTATGTGGCAAAACCAATTGAGTTTCTGGTCAATGGTAACTTCCATTATGTTTATAGTGGGGATTCAGTGATGGTGACTCCATTGAATGTCAAGGACCTGTAGTTAGATTGACTGTTATTGGAGATGGTGATTGTCTAGCACTAATCAGTCCAATCCTGGATATTGTCTAGATTTTGTTGCATTTAAACATGGACTGCTTCAGTGTCTGAGAAGTTGCAAATGAGGCTGAACATTGTGTAATCATTGATAACATCCCCACTTCTGACGTTATGATGGAGGAAAGATCATTGATGAAATAGTTGTAGATGGTTGGGCCTAGGACAGTACCCTGAAACACTCCTGTAGTGTGTTGAGGAGTTGAGATGATTGACCTCCAACAGCCACAAACATCTTCCTATGTGCCAGGTATGACTCGCACAAGCAGAGAGTTTTCCCCTGACACACGTTGATTCCAGTTTCACTAGTGTTCTTTGATGCCACTCTCAGTCGAATACAGCCTTGATGTCAAGGGCTATCACTCTCAACCTCACCTCTGGAATTTAGATCTTTTGTCCACGTTTGAACCAAGGCTGTAATGAGATCAGGAGCTGAGTGGCCCTGGCAGAATCCAAACTGGGCGGCACTGAGCAGGTTGTTGCTGTACAGGTGTTGGAATGTCATTACGGCCTATAGCCTTTACAGTATCCAATGCCTCCAACCAATTCTTGATTTAACTGGGAGTGAATTGAACTGGCTGAAGACTGGTGTCAGTGATGCCAGGGACCACTGGAAGAAGCCAAGATGGATCATCCAAGATTGCTGTGAATGCTTCAGCTTTATCTTTTGCATTGACGTTTTGGGCTCTTCCACCATGCATATTGGGGATGTTTGTGGTAGATCACTATTCGCAACTGGATGTGGCAGAACTGCAGAGATTAGAACTCATCTGTCGGTTATGGGATTGCTTCGCTCTGTCTATCACTTGTTGGTTTTGCTATTTGACATACAAGTAGTCCTATTTGGTAGCTTCACCAGGTTGACAGTTCATTTTCAGGAATGCCTAGTGCTGCTCCTGCCATGCACTCCTGCACTCTCCATTAAACCAACATTGATCCCCTAGCTTGATGATAATGTTTGGCTAGACCATGTGGTTGCAGATTGCGCTGGAGTATAATTCTGCTGCTGTTAATGCCCACAGCCTCTTGGATGCACAGTTTTGAGTTGCTGAATCTGTTCGAAGTCTGTCCAATTTAGCATTGTGATAAAGTCACACAACACAATGGAGGGTATTATCAATGTGAAGACAGGACTTTGTCTCTACAAGAACTCATGGTCACTCATAGCAATACTATCATGGACAGGTGCACCTTTGGCTGGCACAGTGGTAAGGATGAGGTCAAGTATATTTTTCCCTCTTAGTTCCCACAGCACCTGCTATAGATCCAGTCTAGCAGCTATGTCCTTTAGGATCTGACCAGCTCAATCAGTAGTCAATCATTCATTTATACTAAGCCCTATGTAATTGTATCTGTGTAGGAATTTGTGTTATCATATACTGCAGCATAGATTTTGTAACTTGTAAAGAAGGTGGGTCACTCTCATGCAGGCTTTCAGAAGAAATTTTAATCAATTTTCTTCATCTCCAGTTTTCTAAAAGGAAACATCTAGTGAGAATTATGTTATCTTGTTCCAAAAAGAAAATTGTTGCTCACACACTAGCCTTTTGAAATTATTGCATGGGAACTTCCAAATCCCTCTGTGCTGTATTTTTCTGCATTCTTTCTCCATTTAAATAATACTTCGCTCCTTTATTTTTCCTGCCAAAGTGCATAACCTCACATTTTTCCATGATATATTCTGTTTGCTAAGTTTTTGCCCACCCATTTACCCTGTCTATATTCCACTGCAAACTCTTAGTGTATCCTCAGCACTTCCTTTCTCATCTACTTTATGTCATCTGTAAACTTGGCTATTGTTTATTCATTTTCCTCATCCAATTCATTAATGTATAGTGTAAATAATTGCAGACCAAGAACAGATCCCCACTGCATTGTATATTTACAGGTTACCATCCTGAAAATACCACCCTTATCACAATTCTCTGTCGTCTATTAGTTAGTCAAACCTCTATCTATGCCCATATACTACCTCCAGTATCACATTACTTATTTTGTTAAGTAGCCTAACATGTGGCATCTTAACAAAAGCTCTCCAAAAATATAAATATATTACATCAACAACTTATCTATTTTTGATACTGCACTCATCCAGGCAAGATAGAGTCTTCTATCACACATAACTTGTACCTTGTAGAAGGAGAGGCTTTGGGGACTCAGGAGGTGTGTGACTGCTGCAGAATTCTAGTCTTTGACCTGCTCTTGATTTTAGATGGCTGGTTTCATTTGGTTTATGATAAATGGTAATCCCCAGGATGTTGATATCGGGAGATTCAGCAATGATATTGCTATTCAATGTCATGATGTAATGGTTTGATTCTGTCTTGCTGGAGATGGTCATCGCCTGGTACTTGTGTGTACAAATACTATTTGCACTTGTCAGTCTAAGCTGGGATATCATATGGGTCCTGCTGCATTTGGTCATCGGCTACTTCAGTGTCTGAGGAGGCATGAATGGTACTAAACATAATGCAATCATTGGTGAACATCCCACTTCTGATATTATGATGGAGGTAAAGTTACTGATGAAACAACTGAAGATGATTGGGTCTAGGAAACTAAGCATTCCTGTAAAGATGTCCTGGAGTTGAAATAACTGGTATCCAACATCTGGGGATGGCTAGTGAGAGGTTGGACTCCACCCCTGTTTTCACAGCAATGACTAGATTGTGTGATTAAAATTTCCAACATCATAGAAAGCCACTTCGAAAGATTCTGTGAAAGAGTCAGTACCTAGAGGAGTATAGTCCAATGGTGCGGCAGACTGGATGCAAAAATGATATTCCCCATCAGCTGTGGTTCTTGAATAAGGGGTCATAGTCTCTGGCCTCTGCCACAAAAACAAAACAGAAAAGGTAGCCTGCCATGACCAAGCATTGGTTTCAAGGAAACGGTACATAGATTGGCCTAAAAAACAGAAAACCTGAGGATAAGGAGCAGTTTAGATTTCAGCAAAGGAAGACAAAAGGATTGATGAGGAGAGGATAAGGAGGGTAAGGGGGTAAATGCGAAGGGCATTTCCAACGCCCCTCCCCCAAGTCCCTCCTCCCTACCTTTTATCTTAGCCTGCTTGGCACACTTTCCTCATTCCTGAAGAAGGGCTCACGCCCAAAACGTCGATTCTCCTGCTCCTTTGATACTGCCTGACCTGCTGCGCTTTTCTAGAAACACATTTTCAGCTCTGATCTCCAGCATCTGCAGTCCTCCCTTTCTCCTAGTATGGAGGAACAGCAGGATCTGGTACATAGATCCCTTAAAATTGCCACCCAAGTGGACAGGGTTGTTAGATTAGATTACTTACAGTGTGGAAACAGGCCCTTTGGCCCAACAAGCTCACACCGACCCATTCCCTCTTCACCTAACTCTATGGGCAATTTAGCATGGCCAATTCACCTGATCTGCACATCTTTGGACTGTGGGAGGAAACCGGAGCACCTGGAGGAAACCCACGCAGACACGGGGAGAATGTGCAAACTCCGCACAGACAATTGCCCGAGGTGGGAATTGAACCCAGGTCACTGTCGCTGTGAGGCAGCAGTGCTAACCACTGAGCCACTGTGCCACCCCCAAGAAAGAATATGGTATTTTGGCTTTCATTAACAGGGGGATTGAGTTTAAGAGCTGTGAGATCTTGTTGCAGCTGTATAAAACTTTAGTTAGACCACACTTGGAATACTGTGTCCAGTTTGGTTGCCCTATTATAGGAAAGATGTGGATGCTTTGGAGAGGGTTCAGAAGAGGTTTGCCAGGATGCTGCCTGGAATGGAGGGCTTATCTTACGAAGAGAGGTTGACTGAGCTCGGACATTTTTCATTGGAGAAAGGAAGGAAGAGAGGGGACCTAACTGAGGTGTCCAAGATAATGAGAGGCATAGATAGAGACGATAGCCAGAAACTTTTTCCCAGGGCAGAAATTGTTAACACGAGGGGTCATAGTTTTAAACTGTTTGGCGGAAAGTATAGAGGGGATGTCAGAGGCGAGTTCTTTATGCACAGAGTTGTGAGAGCATGGAATGCATTGCCAGCAGCAGTTGTGGAAGCGAGGTCATTGGGGATATTTAAGAGACTGCTGAACATGCATATGGTCATAGAAATTTGAGGGTTCGTACATTAGGTTTACCTTACATGACGATCAATGGTCGCCACAACATCGTGGGCTGAAGGGCCTGTTCTGTGCTGTACTGTTCTATTATAATGGAGAACAAAGAGATGGCAGCCAAATTAAATACATGCTTTGGTTCTGTCTTCATAAAGGAGGATACTTATAGTGTCTCAAAGTGTTTTGAGAACACAGCGTTACTGAGAGGGTAGACCAGAAGGAAATAAATATTAATAAGGAAATAGTTTAAAGAAATTGATGGAATTGAAGACTGATAAATCTCCAGGGCCTAATAATGTACTTTCCAGTGTACTTAAGGAAGTGGCTGTAGGGATAGTGGATGCTTTAGTGCTAAGTTTTCAAGATTCTGTAGATTCGACAAAAGTGCCTATGGATTGTACGATGTACCATAGTGTAAAGGAGGTACAGAGAAAACAAAATTATAGATGGGTTAGAGTTGATAAGGGGAGCCAATGGATGGTTTACTCGGACTTTCAGAAGGCTTTCAATCAGGCCCCACATAAGAAATGAAAATATAAAATTAAAGTGCATGAGATTGGGGTAGTGTTCTGACGTGGCCAGATAACTGGTTGGCACACAGGAAACAAAGAGTAAGGATAAATGAGTATTTTTCTGAGTGGAAGCCAGGGACAAGTAGGGCATTGCAAGGATCTACACTGGGACTCCAGCTATTTACAATATAAATTAATTATTTAGATGAGGAAGCTGTCTATATTGTCTCGAAGTCTGTAGATAACAAAAAGCTGAATGGTAGAATGAACCATGAGGAAGGTGCAGAGATGCTTCAGTGTGATTTGGACCAATTTGGACCAGGAAGGCAGTTTGGTGCTAGACTGGAAATGGGAGAAGTGCAATGAGATCTGGGTGTCCTTGTACACTAGTCTCTGAATGCAACCATGTATGTACAGCAGACAATGAAGAAGGCAAATGGCATGTTAATGTTCATAGCCAGAGGATTCAAGCACAGGTGCAGGGATGTCTTATTGAAATGTTATAGGGTCTTGGTGAGACCACACCTGGAGTGTTGCAGGCAGTTTTAATCTTCCTATCTGAGGAAGGATGTTCTGGCTCTGCAGGAGTACAACAAAGGTTTACCAGACTGATTACTGGCAGGACTGACAGACAAAAAGAAACTGGATCATTTAGTATTATGTTCATTGGAATTTTGAAGAATGAGGGAAGGATGCTATGCAGTGACAGATGGCTGATGTCAGAATTTGCTTGAAAGGGCTGAGTGCAACAATGGAAACTCAAACTTGCCATTGTACTGTAGCTGCCACTATTCAAATGAGCCTCCAAAGATTCACAATTGCTTCTCTCTCCTTCAACAGATTGCTAAGATTTATAATTTATAACATAATGATCTGGTGTGAGTGGCAGTGGCTTTATGCAGAAAAAAATTGCTTCCCTCTATCTTTATAAGAGCATTCATTATACCACTGTTATTACTTTGTATGTTAGCCAAATAGGTTCGACTGAAATGGTACAATGTGAAACCAATTCTTCTAGGTCCAGAATTGTTTGTGATCATCTGCAGAATTCTTGATTGGATGTCAACAGCTTTGCATTACACATGCTGCTGCCATTTTCAGAAGACTTTGTTAGAGCACTCAGAGAGCTAAAGGCATTGAGGAGAAAGACAGGAAGGAAATACAAAAGTGAGATTAATTTATTTTCATTTTTATTACGTCATGATTGAATTTAGAAATTTGGATTGGCATTTGCATTCCTAATGCGATTTTTTTTGTATTGATAGAAAGATGATTTGGACTGGAACATGATATTCAAAAAGTTAATTTAGCATTAAATACTGATGTCAGGTGTCTATTTTGTTTGTTGCTATTAGCTGTGAACAGAGGAATTCCTTTATTAAGCAGGCATCTGCCCAAGCCCCATTGGAAGTGTGCAATTACATCTCAGATACCATTGTCAATTGTTGGATCACATCGGAGCTAAAATTAAACAAATCAGAGATCAATTTCCCCCATTTAGTCTAATTAGCACTGAAAATTCCATCCACTGTCAGCTCAGAAAATGAGTGATGTTTGTCATCTGAAATTCTGCCAAGTCTCTTTCCTTTCCAGATACTGGAGACTATGGAAAGATAGAGAAAAATGCTGTAAAGATGAGAAAAACTGAACACCAATTGAGATGAATCATTAAGAAGGGTTATAAGAAAGATCACTGACTTAAAGGGTGCTGGCTTGCTGTTTTGCAAGTTCTATTTAATTGATGTCTTCTCAATATAACACATTCCTGCTTCACTGGAGGAAAAGCCGACAATCAAGATTTTCTAATTCACTATCCAGTTTGTTACCTAAAAGGTGTTGCCAGGATTATTGAAAATGCAAATTACTTTATTATGCAAGGTATATATGTGTAATGACAACTCGGACATAATAAATAGCTTATATCTTCTTTGTTCATTTTCCAATGAATCCGAAGAGGTTTTCAGGTGCTGAGTTGAAAATCACTTAATCATACCTCAGGTTACCCCAACTTAATGTTTTTAAAATAATTCTGTCCACTCAGTGCTTGACCCATTTTCAATTGAAACTTCTTGAGTAAAGCTCCTTCACAATTTGAATTAGTGACATGCAAATGAGATGTAATTTATGATATTGCCATAAATCTGGTCATCTGTCAGTTTCACGTAATTTGCACCAGTTCATACGCAATCTAATTGGATGTCACAGAAAAGACGAATTTAAAGACACAGGCAGTCTGCTTCTTTACTATTTTCAGCCTTACCGCTGAATAATGATGTAAGTTATGGACATTGCCAGAGATTGCTGCCCATACAGTATACCACCTCCTCACAGAGAGCAAATAAAATAGAAATGTATAAGTGTAATAGAACATAGGAGAAACTGGCAATTAGCTGACACAAAAGCACAACTCACAGAGAAACTCCCTTCTGCTGACTTTCTGTGAGCAATATCACAGGCAATTTACCAATAATAAGAACACATTAACAGTTATTCAGGATACAGGCCCAAAAGCATGTTGTGAATTCACTTCAATAAAACTTGTAATTTGTGGACTCAGGCTAAGAGAAATGTCTTCCTTTTTTAGACATAAACATTTCTGGACTCTAGTAGAAAGCCAATTAGTTTACTAATGGGTTTTTGTTTTAAGAAGCAGGCACCCTTCTGCACTCCAGTCAACATTTAATTTCAATTGCACAACATGATTTATTCTTCAGGCTGAGTTTTTCCAAGCACCGTGTTCCCTGACCTCCCCCAACTCACGACTGTTCAGAGTCCACCATGAAAAACGACTGTTCTGCAAACAACTTATGATCATTGGGGTATTGCTTGTGCCAGGTTTGGGGTCCGAGCCACCATCTGGAGATGAGCTACACCTTA
This sequence comes from Chiloscyllium plagiosum, assembly GCF_004010195.1. Taxonomy (NCBI): domain Eukaryota; kingdom Metazoa; phylum Chordata; class Chondrichthyes; order Orectolobiformes; family Hemiscylliidae; genus Chiloscyllium; species Chiloscyllium plagiosum. The sequence goes on from NC_057714.1 coordinate 57,163,050, forward strand.
AAGAACTGCTGTCCATTCAGCAGAACCCAAAGCCCCAGGCCTGTGTGGTGCCCACTGCTGCAACTGTAGCCAGTTCCTGAAAAACGAAAGATTGTAGAGGTGAAGGACTGAAGGTACATCTGGAGTATTGTCAGGGCCTGGCTGAGAGCTTCCCATTGACGGAGAGGGAGGCTAGGGTCGGTGGGGTAGCCATGTATCAGAGACCAGGCCATGCTGGGGGAAAGAGCAGTGTGATGCTAAGGGGCATAATGGGCACAGGATTCACACAAAGGAGGGATCCCCCATTTCCCCAGCTCAACTTGTCCAATTCCAATTGCAGGTCACCCAGTCCCTCACTGCAGATAATGTAGTGGCAAAAGCAGATTGGGGTATAAGTGGCCTGTAAGGGCCTCAATAAGCGCAAAAGTGGACAAGCCTCCCGACATCTTCAATAATCTACTGGAACAACCTCTACCCCTCTAAGATTGGAGACAGGTTGACAAAGGCAGCAGGCAGGTCCGACTGACAGAGGTATATAAAATAATGCCCCAAAGACAACTTGGAATGCATATTAAATACTGTCACCATTGTCCTGAGAGGAAAATAAATTACAGTACAAGGAAGAATTCAGAATTGAGGTTATGCATGTTCAATGGATTCCATGTTAATTTAATATGCTTGTGCTGAATCAGCATAATCAATGTCTTGTAGACAGACTTATAACTATTGGAAATGGTTCATTTAGTTTCATTTTGTATGTAACTAGCCTCCTGTCATTTTAACAAATATTTCGATCAGATAACTTAGCCCAGGAGTTAATTTTCATTATTGCTCGAATTATTTTGAACAGTTCTGTGTGCTTTCTTAGTGTTGATGCACTTAATTGAGCACAAATTTAGTTACCAAATACAATGCACTTAGTGAATTTAGCATATATGCAATTACTGCTGCATTGGGTTTTTTTTAATGGTATGAATACTGGTTTAAACTCATATGAGTTCTTTAGCCTTTCCTCATAAATCAAGGTTATGGAGTCGTAATGGCAGTACAGGAGGTATGAGAGACAGTAAAACCTTTTTCATGGATAAAATGATTTTTTTCTCTTTTATTTGCTTCCATAATTTGTTTTGCACAAAGGTAGTTAGGCAAGGTCATTCTATTCCTTTAGGAATAATGGCCTGGTTCCTTCATGCGTGCACTAATAGTAAAATTAAAATGTTACCGTATTTCAAGTGGCAGTATTTGCAGAACACCTATGGGAAGCCTTGCACACTCAAAAGTTAACTCTTCCATAACCAAGTTATGAGACAACTTGGGGAAATACCAAGATCTATTTGAATGGCTGAACAGTCACAAGGAGCTGAGTATTCACATTCCACACTGCTGACTTCCTCTTTCTCACCTGATAAATGAGCAGAATAAAATCTGATGTTCGGTTTGGACACCGACTTGCCTCCTTAAAGTGTACGCCCAGCGCTTCTGCCAAAAACAAACAGCAGCCTTTCAATATTCACTCGACTGAAGGCAAAATGCTGCTGATGCTGAATATCTGCAACACAGAATGCCGGAGAAAGTCAACATGTCTGGTAGGATTCATGGTGAAAAAAATGGATTTAACGCTTCAAGTTCCAGCATGACTCTTCTGTGGAAGGACATCATCAGAACGGATGCGGCAGAGATGGAAAAATGGGAGAATGGAATGGAGTCTTAACAAGAAGCAGAGTATGATGGTGTATAGCCCAGAGAAGTGAGACTGTGAGTTTGTAGCAGATAATTGGTGGCCAGCGTATCCCCAGAACTGGGAACAGAGATGTCGAGAGAAGGAAAGGAGTCAGAGATGCACCAAGAGAAGGTGAAGGCTCAGTGGAAATTGGAAGCAAAATTGATAAACTTTTCCAATTCCGAACAAGAGGGGGAGTCTGCATCGATGAGGTCATCAATATATTGAAGGAGGAGTTGTGGAAGGGACCCACGTAAGATTGGAATAAGCAATTTTCCACACACCCCACAAAGCAACAGGAATAACTAGGATCCATGCGGGTACCCATAGCCACACCTTTAATCTGAAGGAAGTCGGGGGAGTTAAAAGAGAAGCCATTCAAACAACTCAGCCATGCAGAGGAAGGTAACAATGGATGTGGATGGTTCAGTCATTCTTTCTGGTAAGAATCGGAGAATTCCAAGACTATCCTGATGGGGGATGGACATGTAAAAAGATTGCAAGTCCATGGCAAAGAGGTGGTGGCTGCTGACACATTAGACATTCTGAAAGTGACATAAAGCATCAGAAGAAGCACGGATGTAAGTGGAAAGGTACTGGACAAGGGAGAAAAAGTTGGTAGGAAACACAGGAAATGATAAATTCCATGGGGCACGCTTGGGCCAAAGCAATAAGTCGATTTGGGCAGTTCTGTTTGTGGATTTTGGGAAAAAGATAAAAGCAAGATATGCAGGGACAGGGAATCGTGAGCTTAGAGGCTTTTTGGGGGAGATCCCCAGATCAGATGAGATTAGTGACCATCGTAGACAATACCCTGATGGTGGGTTCATGGTCCAGGGGAGATAGGAGGAGGTGACCCAGAGATGATGCACAGCCTCCACAAAGTACAGGTCATTATCCCACACAACAGTAACAACTTTGTTAGCAGGCTTGATTACAAAGTCAGGGTTGAAATTGAGAGCATGGGTGCAGTCAGTCAGTCAAAGGAAGAATTTTTTTTTCTCTGTTGTGATGGCTTCTTCAATGTTTTTTGAATTTTAAGTTGGACACCTTTGAAATTTGTAGGCTTATAGTAGCAGGCTTTTTGCCTGTAGGTGGCATTCATACCAAAAAAAGAGTGATTACTTCTTTTAGTTTTTTTTCTCAAATTTTCACGCTATTTTGGAAAAAAGATGGTGGATTTACCCAAATGTTGGACATGGGTAGGTAGGCCTTTTTAATGTTGTAAAATAAAATTAGACAATAGACAATAGGTGCAGGAGTAGGCCATTCTGCCCTTCGAGCCTGCACCACCATTCAATATGATCATGGCCGATCATCCTTAATCAGTATCCTGTTCCTGCCTTATCTCCATAACCCTTGATTCCACTATCCTTGAGAGCTCTATCCAATTCTTTCTTAAATGGATCTCTGGGGAAGAGCATTCCATACAGCCACCACTCTCTGGGTGAAGAGGTTTCTCCTCATCTTTGTCCTAAATGGTTTACCCTGTATTTTTAAGCTGTGTCCTCTAGTTCGGCACTCACCCATCAGCAAACACGTTTCCTGCCTCCAGAGTGTCCAATCCTTTAAAAATCTTGTATGTCTCAATCAGATACCCTCTCAGTCTTCTAAATTCAAGGGTATACAAGCCCAGTTGCTCCAGTCTTTCAGCGTAAGGTAGTCCCGCCATTCCAGGAATTGACCTCGTGAACCTACGCTGCACTCCCTCAATAGCCAGAATGTCTTTCCTCAAATTTGGAGACCAGAACTGCACATAATACTCCAGGTGTGGTCTCACCAGGGCCCTGTACAGCTGCAGAAGAACCTCTTTGCTTCTATACTCAATCCCTCTTGTTATGAAGGCCAGCATGCTATTAGCCTTCTTCACTACTTGCTATACCTGCATGCTAACCTTCATTGACTGGTGTACAAGAACACCCAGATCTCTCTGTACTGCCCCTTTACCTAAATTGATTCCATTTAGGTAGTAATCTGCCTTCCTGTTCTTGCCACCAAAGTGGATAACCATACATTTATCCACATTAAACTGTATCTGCCCTGCATCCGTCCACTCACCTAGCCTGTCAAGGTCACCCTGTAATCTCCTAACATCCTCCTCACATTTCACCCTGCCACCCAGCTTAGTATCATCAGCAAATTTGCTAATGTTATTACTAATACCATCTTCTATATCATTAATATATATTGTAAAAAGCTGCGGTCCCACCACTGATCCCTGCGGTACCCCACTGGTCATTGCCTGCCATTCCAAAATGGAGCCGTTTATCACTACTCTTTGTTTCCTGTCAGCCAACCAACTTTCAATCCAAGTTAGTACTTTGCCCCCAATACAATGCGCCCTAATTTTGCTCACTAACCTCCTATGTTGGACTTTGTCAAAAGCTTTCTGAAAGTCCAGGTACACTACATCTACTGGAGCTCCCTCATCTATCTTCAGAGTTACATCCTCAAAAAATTCCAGAAGATTAGTCAAGCATGATTTCCCCTTCATAAATCCATGCTGACTCTGACCTATCCTGTTACTACTATCCAGATGTGTCGTAATTTTATCCTTTATAATAGACTCCAGCATCTTTCCCACCACTGAGGTCAGACTAACTGGTCTATAATTTCCTGCTTTCTCTCTCCCACCTTTCTTAAAAAGTGGTACAACATCAGTATCCTGGGATGTAGACCATCAGGCCCCGGGGACTTATCAACTTTCAGGCCTAACAGTCTCTCCAACACCAATTCCTGGCAAATATAAATTCCCTTAAGTTCAGGTCCTTCAGCCTCTGTTACCTCAGGAAGATTGCTTGTGTCGTCCCCAGTGAATACAGATCTGAAGTACCAGTTCAATGCTTCTGCCATTTCTTTGTTCCCCGTAATATATTCCCTTGTTTCTGTCTTCAAGGGCCCAATTTTAGTCTTAACCATTTTTTTGCCTTTCACATACCTAAAAAAGCTTTTACTATCCTCCTTTTTATTTTTGGCTAGTTTACCTTCGTACCTCATTTTTTCCTCTGCGTATTTCCTTCTTAGTAATCCTCTGTTGTTCTTTTAAAGCTCCCCAGTCCTCCGTTTTCCCACTTATCTTTGCTATGTTCTACTTTTTCTCTTTTAACTTTATATGTTTCTTAACCTCCCTTGTCAGCCACGGCCACCGTTGCCTCCTCCTAGGACCTTTCTTCCTTTTTGGAATGAACTGATCCTGCATCTTCTGCATTATACACAGAAATATCTGCCATTGTTCCTCCACTGTCATCCCTGCTAAGGTATTGCACCATTGAACTTTGGCCAGCTCCTCCCTCATAGCTCCATAGTTCCCTTTATTCAACAGAAATATTGTCACTTCCAATTGTACCCTCTCCCTCTCAAATTGCAGATTAAAGCTTATTGTATTATGGTCACTACTTCCCAATGGCTCCTTCACTTCAAGGTCCCTGATCAATTCTGGTTCGTTGCACAATACCAGATCCAGAATTGCCTTCTCCCTGGTAGGCTCCAGCACCAGCTGTTCTAAGAATCCATATCAGAGGCACTCCACAATGTCTCTTTCTTGAGGTCCAATGCCATCCTGATTCTCCTAGTCTACCTGCATGTTGAAATCCCCCATAACAACTGTAGTAACAGGCCAATTTCAGCTCCTGATTGAACTTCCATCCAACATCCAGACTACTGTTTGGGGGCCTGTAGATGACTCCCAAGAGGGTCTTTTTACCCTTAGAATTTCTCAGCTCTATCCACACTGACTCTATATCCCCTGATTTGAGGTCCCCCCGCGCAAGGGACTGAATATCATCCCTTACCAACATGGCCATCCCACCCCCTCTGCCCGTCAGTCTGTCCTTACGATAGCAAGTGTAGCTTTGAATATTCATTTCCCAGGACCTGTCCATTTGAAGCCACGTCTCAGTTATCCCCACAATATCATATCTGCCAATTTCCAAAAGAGCCTTAAGCTCATCCATCTTATTTCTAATGCTTTGTGCATTCATATATAGTATTTTTAATTTGTTACTGCCCTCACCCTTCCCATCAATTCCTATTTCACTCAACTTACAGCATGATCCCTTTTTGAGTTTTCTGCTTCATTGATACAGTTGTCTTTCTTGACTTCCCTTGTTCTAACTTTCCCTTCAATTTCCTTCTTAAACATCCAGTTTGTCCCCTCCCCTCCGCTACTTAGTTTAAACGGGGCTGTGTTGCAGTGGCAAACCTGCCTGCCAGAATGCTGGTCCCCAACCTATTAAGGTGCAAACCGTCTCTCTTGTATAATTATGCTTACCTTTAAACGTAGCTGTGTTGCAGTAGCAAACCTGCCTGCCAGAATGCTGGTTCCTAACCTATTAAGGTGCAAACCGTCTCTCGTATAGAATTCATGCTTACCACAAAACATACCCCAGTGATCCAAGAATTTAAATCCTTGCTTCCTGCACCAGTTCCCCAGCCACACATTCAAGTCCATTATCTCCCTGTTTCTGGCCTCACCAGCCCGAGGAACTGGAAGCAAACCGGAGATAACCACCATGGATGTCCTGCTTTTCAGCCTTCTTCCTAATGTCCTTGGGGGAGTTTTTGCCACTGCTGTTGGGGAGGTTTTAAATTAATGTGGCAGGGGTCTGGAAACCAGAAGAGAAAACAAGTAAGCAGTGAGGTGGAAATTGGAGACTGTCAGAATCATGACGATAGCATTAATGAAGGGAAGAGTAGGTAGAGATAAGTGCAAAAGAACTGGTGGCTTGAAATGCATCTACTTTAATGCAAGGAGTATCGTGTGTAAGGCAGATGAACTTAAGGCTTGGATTGGTGCCTGGGAGTATGACATTACTGCAATCACTGAGACTTGGTTGAAGAAAGGGCATGATGATTGGCAACTAAATGTTCCAGGATATAGACGCTTCAGACAGGAAAGGGAGGGAAGTAAAAGGGGGGGGGTGGAGTTACATTGCTGGTCAGGGATGATATTACGGCTGTGCTAAAGGGCTTGGGTAGTGAGGCATTATGGGTGGAGAAATAAGAAAGGTGACGTTACATTGTTGGGGCTGTATTACAGACTTCCCAACAGTGAGCGTGAAGTAGAAGAACAAATAGGTAAACAGATTATGAAT
>NC_057714.1:57171492-57174230 GCF_004010195.1 Chiloscyllium plagiosum
CTGAGAGGTTTATAAAATCATGAGGGGCATGGATAGGATAAATAGACAAGGATTTTTCCCTGGGGTGGGGGAGTCCAGAACCAGAGGGCATAGGTTTAGAGTGAGAGTGGAAAGATATAAAAGAGATCTATGGGGCAACTTTTTCATACAGAGGGTCATGTATGGAATGAGCTGGCAGAGAATGTGGTGGAGGCTGGTACAATTGCATTATTTAAAAGGCATCTGGATGGGTATATGAATAGGAAGGGCTTAGAAGGATATGAGCCAAGTGCTGGCAAATGAGATTAGATTAGGTTGGGATTTCTGGTTGGCAGGGATGAGTTGGACTGAAGGGTCTGTTTCTGTGCTGTACATCTCTATATAAAAAGGTAGAGTACTCACTGTGGAAGAAAGAGAAACTGTGGATTCTGGAAATCTGGAACACAAATAGACATTGCTGAAGAAACTCAACACGTCTGGCAGCATCTGTGGCAAGAAAGCAGAGTTAATGTTTTGAGTCCATCCTGAGGTTTAGTTGTCATACTAATTATTTACGACGCTCCAATATCACAAACTTACTCACATTGTCTGGCTTCTATGCTTACTGATGTTACGGTACACGATGCAGACATAACCAACAGATTACATTGACTCCATTATATGGAGAGTGACTAAAGATCACAGTCATGATGTCATATAACTATCTGCATGGTACAGTGCCTGCATTGTCTGGAATCTGTCATAATACAACACTTCTTTCCCTTGGATAGGCATCCTTCAGTCAGGATACAGCTAGCTAACAATTTTTCTCAGTGGGATTTTTGACCTCTAAGGAAGATTTGAGACCATTTCTCTCTATGTGGTAATTGGGTCTTATCACCCATTAATACATAGCATTTTCTTTAATTTAGCTTAATTGGCCGCGGTCTTTGTGTGTTACAAATCTTGATAATAAAACAATGGTCAATGTTTCCTCTGTCTCATTTCATAATGTTTTATGTAATTTGTTTGAAATTTGGTTTTCTGAGTTTTTAAATCTGATTTAAACGTATTAGATTAGATTACTTACAGTGTGGAAACAGGCCCTTCGGCCCAGCAAGTCCACACCGACCCGCCAAAGCGTAACCCACCCAGACCCATTCTCTTACATTTACCCCTGTACCTAACACTACGGGCAATTTAGCATGGCCAATTCACCTAACCTGCACATTTTTTGGATTGTGGGAGGAAACCGGAGCACCCGGAGGAAACCCACGCAGACAAGGGGAGAATGTGCAAGCTCCACACAGAGAGTCGCCTGAGGCGGGAATTGAACCCGGGTCTCTGGCGTTGTGAAGCAGCAGTGCTAACCACTGTGCTACCGTGCCACCCGTGCTTTGCAGTCATTTTGTGCATCTACAAATTTTCATGTTTGAATTCTAATTTAAAGTATGCATTGAGATTACCTTTTAATCTTTAACATAAAAGATGTTATAAAAACATTTCTGACATGAACCTGTATGTTTGAAGTCAGTCCTTATAATAGAACTAATAATAATGGCTAATCATTCAAATATGTATACATGAAATTTAAGGCTTAGTGAATTACCTTTTTCTTCATTAGTATTCAATTACATTGCTGTGGTTACTGGCATGCATATCGTTTAATCCTAACATATCAAAACTCTGTTCGGGTACATGTAATTTGCTGAATTGTTTCTGAGAACCCCCACGAATGATGAACTTCATGAACGGAGTTCATTAAAAAATGTTAAAATTAGTGGATACATGATTTTTGCCTGCAGATGTTGAATTTTGTTGTTACTTATTTCTTGGCACGGATGGCGAATTCTCAATTCATGATTTTGCGGATACATAGGCACACGTATGGGCCCAGCTATGCCTGTCTCTTTGTTGGCTACGTCGAACAGTTGATCTTCCATAATTACACTGGCACCACTCCCCGCCTCTTCCTCCGCTACATTGATGACTGCATTGGCGCCACCTCGTGCTCCCGCGAGGAGGTTGAGCAATTCATCAACTTCACCCTGACCTTAAATTTACCTGGACCATCTCTGACACCTCCCTCCCCTTCCTGGACCTCTCCATCTCCATTAGTGATCACCGACTTGACACTGACATTTTTTACAAACCCACCGACTCCCACAGCTACCTGGATTACACCTCTTCCCACCCTATCTCTTGCAAAAATGCCATCCCGTATTCCCAATTCCTCCGCCTCCGCCGTATCTGCTCCCAGGAGGACCACCACAGAACACACCAGATGGCCTCCTTCTTTAGAGACAGCAGTTTCCCTTCCCACGTGGTTAAAGATGCCCTCCAACGCATCTCATCCACATCCCGCACCTCCACACTCAAACCCCACCCCTCCAACCGTAACAAGGACAGAACGCCCCTGGTGCCCACCTTCCACCCTACCAACCTTCGCAAATCATCTGCCGACATTTCCGCCACCTCCAAACAGACACCACCACCAGGGATATATTTCCCTCCCCACCCCTCTCCGCCTTCCGCAAAGACCGGTCCCTCCGTGACTACCTGGTCAGGTCCACGCCCCCCTACGACCCACCCTCACATCCTGGCACTTTCCCCTGCCACCGCAGGAACTGTAAAACCTGCGCCCACACCTCCTCCCTCACCTCCATCCAAGGACCTAAAGGAGCCTTCCACATCCATCAAAATTTTACCTGCACATCCACTAATATCATCTATTGTATCCGTAGCTCCCGATGCGGTCACCTCTACATTGGGGAGACTGG
>NC_057714.1:57174422-57177596 GCF_004010195.1 Chiloscyllium plagiosum
AATCTCAGGGAGTCCCTCTCCCACTGCAACTCCCAGGTCTCCTATTGTACTCTATGCTACTTTCTCCCCACCCCCACCCTCCTCTAGCTTATCACTCCACGCTTCAGGCTCTCTGCCTTTATTCCTGATGAAGGGCTTTTGCCCGAAACGTCGATTTTGCTGCTCGTCGGATGCTGCCTGAATTGCTGTGCTCTTCCAGCACCACTGATCCAGAATGTCTCCCCAGTGCCTATCTAAAAGGCACAAGTTAGGAAGGTGATGGAATACACTTCACTGGCTTGGATAAGTGCAAGTCTAACAACACTCAAAATGTGTTGAGCATCCAAGATAAAGCAGTCCATTTCCTTGCCTCCCAACCACCACCTTCACCATTCATTCCTTTCACCACTTACACACAATCATAATAGTGTGTCCCATTTAGCAGATGCACTGCAGAAACTCACCAAGACTCCTCTAATAGCAGCTTCCAAACCTATGGCCTCTACCATCTAGAAGGACAAGGGGAGCAGATGCATAGGAACACCACCACCTGCAAAGTCACCTACAAACCACACACCATCCTGACTTAGAAATATATCACCACCCATTCTTTGTTTGGATCGATATCCTAGATCTCCCATTCTAATAGCACAAGGACTGCAGTGGTCAAGAAAGCAGCTCATTATCATCTTCCCCGGAGCATTCAGGAATGGGCAGAGATTGCTGGTGTAACCAGTGACACTCACATTCCATGAGTAAATATAAAAAAAACAAACATCATATTTTGGAACTTTAGTATATGGATGATACCTGCAGAAGTCAACAGCACTGAACATTCCTGCCAGTCAGTGCTGTTTACTGAAAATACCAACTGACATCAATCCCTCTCTCGTTAATTTCTTTATGAAGAAGTAATCTCTGGTTTTTAAAGTTCAGAGTACTCCTGCAGAAGCACTTTAAATTCCTGGAATTTACCACTTCCTAATGATTGTTTTTCTTTAATGAAGTCCAATTTATTTAGCCAAAGATTAGCTATTATTTTTCTGATAGTAAGTTTCTTTTCATTTTCAGCCAGTGCAGAGTTTCCATACAATGAAGAGAGCACTATCGCAGATGGAGTGAATCGAAATTCAGCAATTATCGGCGGTAAGTGTCAAAGTTTGAATTCAGAAAATTATTAACAATAAAACAAACAGCTGGGTCTAGGGGGTTTCCTCTTTATGGATTAGACTGAGAAACATGCTGAAAATAACTTGTGTCATTGTCGATCAGCTAAGTATTCTCTTTATTTGGATCCAAATCTTGTTTTCAGGTTCATATAGATGGTTCACGTTCAATAATTGGTATACTCCTTGAGATAGAGTCATAGACTCAGAGAGATGTACAGCATGGAAACAGACCCTTCGGTCCAACCCATCCATGACAACCAGCTATCCCAACCCAATCTAGTTCCACCTGCCAGCACCCGGCCCATATCCCTCCATACCCATCCAAATGCCTCTTAAAAGTTGCAATTGTACCAGCCTCCACCACCTCCTCTGCCAGCTCATTCTATACACGTACAACCCTCTGCATGAAAAAGTTGCCCCTTAGGTCTCTTTCTATATCCTTCCCCTCTCATCCTAAACCTATGCCCTCTAGTTCTGGACTCCCCCACCCCAGGGATAAGACTTTGCCTATTTATCCTATCCATGCCCCTCATAATATTGTAAACCTCTGTAAGGTCACCCCTCAGCCTCCGACGCTCCAGGGAAAACAGCCCCAGCCTATTCAGCCTCTCCCTATAGATCAAATCCTCCAACGCTGGCAACATCCTTATAAATCTTTTCTGTACCCTTTCAAGTTTCACAACATCTTTCCAATAGGAAGGAGACCAGAATTGCACGTAATATTCGAATAGTGGCCTAATCAATGTGCTGTACAACTGCAACATGACCTCCCAACTCCTGTACTCAGTACTCTGACCAAAATGGGAAAGGATACCAAACGCCATCTTCACTATCCTATCTACCGGCGACTCCATTTTCAAGGAGCTATGAACCTGCATTCCAGGGTCTCTTTGTTCAGCAACACTCCCCAGGACATAATCATTAAGTGTATAAACCCTGCTAAGATTTGCTTTCCCAAAATGCAGCACCTCACATTTATCTGAGTTAAACTCCATCTGCCACTTCTGAGCCCATTGGCCCATTTGATTACGATCCTGTTGTAACCTGAGGTAATCTTCTTCACTGTCCACTATACCTCTAATTTTGGTGCTATCTGCAAACTTACTAACTATACCTCTTATGCTCGCATCCAAATCATTTACATAAATGACGAAAAGTAGAGGATCCAGCACCGACCCTAGTGACATTCCACTGGTCACAGGCATCCAGTCTGAAAAACAACCCTCCACCACCACTTTCTGGCTTCTACCTTTGAGCCAGTTCTGTATCCAAATGGCTAGTTCTCTTTGTTTACTGTGAGATCTAACTTTGCGAACCAGTTTTTCATGGAGAACCTTGTCAAACACCTTACTGAAGTCCATATAGACCACATCTACTGCTCTACCCTCATCAATCCTTTTTGTTACTTATTCAAAAAAACTCAATCAAGTTTGTGAGGCATGATTTCCCACGCACAAAGCCATGTTGACTATCCCGAATCAGTCCTTGCCTTTCCAAATTGTACATTAATGATATAGATGAAGGTATTAAAAGTAATATTAGCAAATGTGCTGATGACACAAAGCTAGGCGGCAGGTTGAAATGTGAGGACAATGTTAGGAGAATACAGGGTGACCTGGACAGGCTAGGTGAGTGGATAGATGTACGGCAGATGCAGTTTAATGTGGATAATGTGTGGTTATCCACTTTGGTGGCAAGAACAGGAAGGCAGATTACTACCTAAATGGAGTCAAGTTCGGTAAAGGGGCAGTACAACGAGATCTAGGTGTTCTTGTACATCAGTCAATGAAAGCAAGCATGCAGGTACAGCAGGCAGTGAAGAAAGCTAATAGCATGCTGGCCTTCATAACAAGAAGGAATTGAGTCTAGTAGCAAAGAGGTCCTTCTGCATCTGTACAGGGCCCTGGTGAGACCACACCTGGAATATTGTGTGCAGTTTTGGTCTCCAAATTTGAGGTAAGACATTCTGGCTATTGAGGGAGTGCAGCATAGGTTCACGAGGTCAATTCCTGGAATGGCGGAACTA
>NC_057714.1:57178185-57222644 GCF_004010195.1 Chiloscyllium plagiosum
AGTTTAAAAATAAGGGGTAGGCCACTTAGAACAGAGTTGAGGAGAAACTTCTTCACCCAGAGAGTCGTGTGTGTGTGGAATGCTCTGCCCCAGAAGGCTGTGGAGGCCAAGTCTCTGGATACTTTCAAGAAAGAGTTGGATAGAGCTCTTAAGGATAGTGGAATCAAGGGTTATGGGGATAAGGCAGAAACAGGATACTGATTGTGGATGATCAGCCATGATCATAATGAATGGTGGTGCTGGCTCGAAAGGCAGAATGGCCTATTCCTCCTTCTATTGTCTATTGTCTATAAATACATGTACATCCTGTCCCTCAGGATTCCTTCCAACAACTTGCCCACCACCGATGTCAGGCTCACTGGTCTATAGTTGTCCTTACCACCCTTCTTAAACAGTGGCACCAAGTTAGCCAACTTCCAGTCTTCCGACACCTCACCTGTGACTATCCATGATGCAAATATCTCAGCAAGAGTCCCAGCAATCACTTCCCTAGCTTCCCACAGAGTTCTGGGGTACACCTGATCAGGTCCTAGTGATTTATCCACCTTTATGCATTTCAAGACATCCAGCACTTTCTCCTCGATAATATGGACATTTTTCAAGATGTCACCATCTATTTCCGTACATTCTATATCTTCCATGTCCTTTTCCACTGTAAATACTGATGCGCAATACTCGTTTAGTATTTCCCCCATTTTCTGCGGCGCCACACAAAGGCCGCCTTGCAGATTTTTGAGGGACCTTATTCTCTCCCTAGTTACCCTTTTGTCCTTAATGTATTTGTAAAAACCCTTTGGTTTTTACAACCCCTTTTGGCTTTTACAAACCCTTTTACAAGATCTGCTTGGGTTTTATTCTTTGCAAACGTATTCAAGCTAATTTGACATTGCAACAATCCCCATATGGATACACAATCCAAAAAGCCAAATTTACAAAACAACCCCTCAAATTTAGAAATTACCAAATGAGGTATCACTTTTTATAACTTCAGCTTTAACACAAATCATAGTCAGAGTAAATTAAGCATAAATTAATCATAGAATCCCTACAGTGTAGAAACAGGGCCTTTGACCCAACAGGTCCACACCAACTCTCTGAAGAGTAACCTACCCAGACCCATTCCCCTATATTTACCCCAGACTAATGCACCTAACCTACACAATCTAGCATGACCAATTCACCTAACCTGCACACCTTTGGATTGTGGGAGGAAACCAGAGCACCCAGAGGAAACCCATGTAGACATGGGGAGAATGTACAAACTCCACACAGACAGTTGCCCCAGGTGGGAATTTAACCTGGGTCCCTGATGCTGTGAGGGAACAGTGCTAACCACTGAGCCACCGTGCCATCCCTTATATGGCAAATCAGAATCAGTATGAGCCAAACATTACACATGAAATACAAATAATGGTGCTTGGGACCCTATTCTAAGATCTCCACCCACTTTCTCAGAGTTCCAAAATTTCACTGGCTCAAGTGAAGGGCACAAGCAGTGAGGCTGCATCCTCAAACTGGGCAACAGGGCTCTCCTAGCCCCCTGCAATTTCCATAAAGTCAGGTCAGCTTTTCAAAGAATCGTGGTTTGCAACAGCTCAGAATTGTCTGAATGATGCCCTGGATACAGAAACCTGCTTTAACATAACATCAAAAAGTCCCATTCTGATACCTCAGGCAAACTACCTACCTCCATGGACCCTCTTACCCTCCACGCCAACCAATGTCCCACCTCTCATGCCAATGGGCCCTAATACACTTCATGCCAAACCATAGCAAAAAGTAACATTGCCATTGTTGGAAAGCCTAAGAAGTAACCAATCATTACTCATCTTTTTTTAAAAAAGCAGTCCTACAATACCATAAAAGTGTCAACCAACCAGACATTTAATCACAGCAGAATCTGTGAGCATTCAACACCTTCCTATCTTGTATAAATAAACATTGAATCATTGACAAAGTATATCTACTGTCAATGAAGCAATGTTTTCTTTGCAATATTCACCTGATTCAACATTCTCCATGAAGTCTGAGCTCTCAGCAGGTCCTCATTGGGCATGCTGTATGTTTGCCTGGAGAATATGAGAAGATGATTGGGTATGTAGAGGGGTATGGCTTGGCATAAGATTCATGGATAAGGTTTGTGGGACGTAAGTCGGGATAGCAAGATTGGGTGAGGCTAGTGAGTTGAACGTTAACAACATAACTAAGACAAACTCACAGAAAATTGAAGCAGGCCATTTAATCAGCCTATCTCAGCCATTGTGTACATCTCCAATCTGTGTCCAGAGTGATGGACCTTGCTGTAGCCCTGCATTGTCAAAGGTACTTTGGCCATAGGCAGAATGCTGAGTTGAGAAATTTCCCAACTAATGCTAACTGCCTCTATCACTAACTACCTCTTGAAAGCCTTCAGTAATTCTTTGTAGACAGCAGCTCCCATGTGAACAGGGTTTCATCCTTACAATCTTCCTTGTTCTTTCTAGAACCTTCTTCACTCTCAGCTTTTTCTTCTTTTTAACTTTCAACCATAAAACCCCCCATATCTGCATTTCTAATTTAATTTGTACTGCTTCCAGGTCAAGGGTTGCTAGGTTTTGTGGACCAACATTTCTTATTTAAGAATTATAACTGATCCATTTACATTTGAACTCAAAATGTCTTAGAAATCCTTTTAAAACTCCTTTAAAATATTGCAGTTCCCTACGTATTATAAAGTAATTCTGAAAATTCTTTACTGTTGCTACTTCTTGGTCAAAAGTCATCACTGCCATGTGTTCTTTTATTCTGTTCATTCTGTTCTAGCTCCTCCCTCCCCTCCCTGTTCTGGCTCATACTCACTCCAGTTACCTCTATCCTGATCCCAGAATTTTCATAAGCATTGGTACTTGTCCTTTTACTTTCATCAATTTCTAAAATCCTATCATTGCTTTGCATGCAGGCACATCCAAAATCTTGGGTTCCTTTGAAGACAGGAGGTCCGATAAACTTAATTATGGGGTATATTAAAGTGTAAAATATGGGCTATTATATTAGTTACAGATAAGTTTGAACTGAATAGGAGTCCGAAGCATCTTGAAAATCAAACCTATGAATGTTACTTCAAACTAAACTAATTTAACAGATGAACAATATTTCCAACTATGACTATGTAAACCTTTATTTATTGTACACGTTATTCATGCAACAATCATGCATCAGGGCACTTAATAGACAAATTGAAAGCTTTGAAAAAACATTTACAACACAGAAAACTACTTCCAAAAAAACCTATAAATTCTTTTATTATTAATGTAGCATGTCTGATGTGCCTGTAAACTATGCAATTTTGCCATGTTAATCATACCATTTTGTTGCTGAAATGTTTATTCATTGATTAATAAAGATTTAGTACAAATTTCTTTATTGAAATTTGAATTGGAGAGTAAAATTAAATATTGTTTCACATCAGTGATACAGAACCTGATATCACTGCACTGCACCATTAAAACACAATTGTTCCAAGCTTATATGCGTATTTTTTCTGCCAGTTAAATTAGTTCTGCGATGAAAGAGCACCACTATCAGCCTGAAGCAGGAAATGCAGCAAAATAACTTCAAATAGTCAAAGTGACAAGTTAGGATCAATAAATGTGCTTCCCTTGTGTATTTACTTAACAAACATCAAGCATCATTTAGTGGAAATTCTGCAGATTCACTCTTTCATCAAAGCTTGGAATTCTGTCATAATCTGTCATAGCAAATCTTCATGTAGCTTCTGGCGTTTGTCCAGCATCTGCATGACTTCATCCAAAGAGCTACTATTAAGAATGTGAACTCATGAAACCTGCCTCCGCTCTCCACTGAAAATGCGAATGTCACTTGCTGTTTGTCATTGGTACCCTGTTAGAGCTGCTTGCAATTGCTTAGATTTCCTTTCTTCTGCAAATCTGGAGCAGTTATTCTGTTTCATTGAGCTGACCACAACAACAGGTCCCTCTCCAAACAATTGCCATTCAATGACTTTCCCATGTTAAACACGGTTTTAGAAGGTAAGCAGTAATCAAGGATTTGGAGATGCCGGTGTTGGACTGGGGTGTACAAAGTTAAAAATCACACAACACCAGGGTATAGTCCAACGGGTTTAACTGGAAGCTCTAGCTTCTGGAGCACCGCTCCTTCATCAGGTGGCTGTGGAGGACACGATTGTAAGTCAGAATTTATAGCAAAAGATTACAGTGAGCTGATTGAGTGAGCTGAACATGATAGTTTCACTATCATGGTATTCGAACAGATGAAAGACTCAACAGACAATCAAGGTATTTTTCAATGTATAATTTCAGTTACATCACACTGTAATTTTTTGCTATAAATTCTGTGCCTTACAATTGTGTCCTCCACAACCACCTGATGAAGGAGCGGCGCTCCGAAAGCTAATGTGCTTCCAATTACAGTTGGACAGTAATCAAGGAAGTATACTCAATAATGAATAAATCATACACTCTGCATTTATTTCTGATATTATACTAAGAGGTACACACATAGGTTAAAGTATTAAGATCAATTGTTTTTGTTTAGTCAGCAAAATGCAAATAATTCAAGAAGGTAGGCATATATGGTTAATTTCTAATGCATGGGAGACATTATATTAAAGTAACCTGTCACCTAACAGAGACTCAGTAAACAACCTGATGACATTTGCTGCCTAGGCTCATGCACAAAGGAGTGGAAGTAAGCCACTCGGCCTATCGATTTAGTTCTGCCATTCTCTAAGATCATGGTTGATCTGATAATCCTCACAACAACTTTTCAGCCTATTCCCCAAAACCATACTGGAAGATAAATAATGCATATGAGAGCAAGCCTTTCACCGTCACTGTATTAAGAAAAGAATAGGGAAAGAATAAATCTGCAAGGAAAAATAATTTTGACAGAATCATAATTCCATATATTCAGTCAGTCACTGTTTTAGTTTCTGACTAAATTATCTTTTTCTCTTTGTCAGGTATTATTGCAGTCGTAATCTTCACCATCCTTTGCACATTAGTCTTTTTGATCCGTTATATGTTCCGCCACAAAGGAACCTACCACACCAACGAGGCCAAGGGGGCTGACTCTGCCGAGAACGCCGATGCAGCTATCATGAACAATGATCCCAACTTCACAGAAACCATTGATGAGAGTAAAAAGGAATGGTTCATCTAAGATGCTTGCAGGAAGATTCTCCACTGATACTATTTTGGTGATTCTGAAAAGATCAGCACAAGTGAACCAAAATGGAAAACACACACACAAAGAGAGAATAAGATTCAAAAGAAACCTAAATATATGATACTATGGATTAGCACCAGTTTTGAAAAGAATTTTCCCAAGTAGATAATACTAATTGGAATGCATTTACACTTCAGAACAAAAAGCTGATAGTTTAGATGGTTACACATATGCCAAATACCCATTGTAAATATGTTTTATGTAGATCATACAAGTTATAAATGATATGTTTTTGTTGCTAAAGATGCTTATGAAGTTCCTCTATTTTACAATGAAAACAGATAAATCTTCATTGCCGAGTTTGTGAAAAGAATGATTTGGCATGCCGTGGTTAAAAATAACCTGTTTCTTTTTAATTATCATTTGAGCTGGTTGCATTTCTTTTTCAATTTTTGTCTTATTTCTCTAAAAGAAAAGCTCATTCTCTCAAGCTATTTGACTGGCAAGTTATAAATACAATGGTCACAGAGATGTGTGTTAATACCTACACTCTTGTGTATATGTGTGAGGGAACATCTGTGACCAGAGTGCATGATGGGAATTACCAGAGTCTGTCTTCGCCCATGGTGCCCTAAGTAACTGGAGAATACTGAAGTGTACACAGCAAATAATTTTAATCTTTCATTTGTATTGCTCAGCAATTTCTGTTCTTAATCTTTTATCACTGTAAAAATTTTCTATTCTTATATTTTATAAATGTTCATTATCCTGTCCACTTCTAGCTTTTTATGGTAAAACCTTGTGTTGTGCCAGTAAACATTGTTTCTGCTATTAAAGAGTTGCTTCATTGACAGGGAAACATTCACTGCTATAAACTAGTCCAACGAGTTAGAGCAGGGTTTATTTTTGCATGCTTAGGGAGTCCAGGATATTTACATTGTGGAAGCTCAGAAGTACCTGTATTTGCCTTTGGACTGATGGGGTGTGATCCATTGTATTCTAATTTAATAAAAACACTCTTACACATAGTGTTTTCTGTTCAGGAATTTAGGATAGTTTATAAATTTTGGAATTTACAAATTGTGTCATGCCTTATTTTAAGTATGTACTGTAGTTTGGTTAAAAATTGAGGGGGAATACAACATTAAAAGAGCCTTGCTGTAAATGTGTGTTTTTTTTATAATGAAGATTTAATCATTTGCACCTATTGCTTATGAGATATTTTGTATTGATTGTGAGTTAATTTAACATTAACACTTAGCTTGGGAATCATTCTGACACCACTAGAGACCTGTGGTAACACATGCTGTACAGTGCAATGACCTCAAAACACCATTTGAATTGCTTTGTAGAAATCCTGACCTAAATTCAGGATTTAGATGTATTCAATGGATGAGACAAAACAATGTTCCAAAGTTATCCTTTAACTACCTACAAAGAGTTTGTCTCCAATTTCTGCTTAACTTTTGCTCAGTCATCAGATATGCAAGTAGATAGAAGACTATCCTGCTGGGCAAGTCTGTCAGAATCTATTATGTACAAAACTAAGGTGTAACTGATTACAGGTAGGTTAGCCGATTACTTTGCAAATATCTGATCATTTATTCATGTAGGGACCGTGATGTCAGACCATGTGGTGCACACTGATTAGGTCTTTTGCAACCATTTAGTGTGTTCCTTTTGTGCTTTCTTCATGCTGATCATTAACAAGGAACAGCATGCAATGAAACAAGGCACACTTGGGCAGCATTTATTGTAAGAGGCATCACAGTACGTCATCATTAAAGTCTTGTTTTCTATGGACAAAGTCTAACTTTGGCAACACAGTATTTCCCGCTCTCCCTCACTTTCAAATAAAAGGGAATCAACTGCATATCCTGCAAGATTCCCATCCTTTTGTCTGTACATTACAATACGAATTATGGTTACCTCGGTAAAGATGTCAGCAGCAACTAACTGCATCCTTTCCTGTGTCATGTTAGCCTTCATCAACACAAATCATTGGTAAATTCCAAGGATCCTACTATGAACTTGCTTTTTCTCAATGTCTTTATCCTCGCAAACATTCTAAGAACTGCAAGTATAACAGGCAGTTAACTCCTCATTTTTAATAGGAGGCTTATGGAATTGAAATGGCAACCCCTACTCGAACAATAGCTTGCTGCTCACAGCGAGATGATTCTGGTGACAACCTTGGGGCTGAGTGCAGAACAATGTAGGGTTGTAACCCATACACCCGAAGTGTTAGCATGAAAATAGAGACTTGGCAGTCATTTGAAAGATCACCAAGTTGAAATTAAACTCTTTTTCTCTCTGCAGTATTTGTTTGGTCTGCTGAGTTTGTCCAGCCTTTTTTGATCTTATTTCATATTTCCACCATCTGCAGTACTTTATTTTTTTACCTGGCATGTGCTACCATGCTGAGAGATAATACTATCAGATGGATGGCATCTGTCCTTTGCTATTCCATTAAAACTTGGGGCCCTAAATTACATGGGCAATCATAAGACAATATAGCAATATGGGAAAACATGGCATTAATTAAAAAATGAGATTCTCAACATCAAGCACAAACACTCATCTGATTTGGTACATAGAGTTTGAATGGTCTGATATCCTAAATTAATCAAGTCCCATTTGCCAGCATTTGGTCATATCCCTCTAAACCCTTACTACTCATCGATCCATCCAGATGGCTTTTAAATGTTGTAATTGTGTCTGCCTCCACCACTCCCTCTGGCAACTTGTTCCATGCACGCACTACCTTATGTCTGAAAAGTTGCCCATTAGGTCCCTGTTATCCAATTGTAAAATCTTATTCCTGGGGCTTGGACATGGGCCATTCAGCCCTGCTTGGACTGTTCAGGGATTCTGTCTCCTTACTGTTGGTGAGTAGAGATTTGGTCCTGCAGATCCAGTGCAATCAGTTTGGGGTTTAGCAGGAAGGCAGTCAGGGAACTATTTAGTGTCAGGGTTCTAATCATTGTTCATTGAGGCTGTCGTTCTAAATTTGTTAGGATGGTGGACCACAGTCAGTCCTGGGGATCTATTCACTGAAATAAAGGACACCTTTGCTGTGGTAGGAAAGTTAATTGTGGGGATTGGAGGCAGCAAGGATTACAGTTGCGAAGTGGCCAAGACAACATTTAATGGTGGGACAGCACAAAAAGGCCTGGGGTGCTGCAGGAGGATCATTGACAACCTATCTTCAACTGGAGGACAGTGCAAAACAGTGTTTGATATAACCAAGATGTTTGCCAAGTATCTCCGACAAACTTGCTTACCAACTCCTGTGTTAGCTTGTGCTTTTTTATGAAGTTATTAATGGTCATTATCATGGGGCCTCTCCTGCCTGAGACTGAGCAGATGCCTAATGTACAGCAGTTCTCTAACTAACAGCATCCTGAACATCACTTCCTAGACCAGCAATGGAGATGTTTGCTGATGTCTTCATTACAATACGCTCCTGAGTCTAATGTAGCTAATTTTTATCACCAAGGTGTCAGTATGTGAGCTGATGAAGTCTGCAGGAAATAGCATGTCAGTGCTTTCTCTAAGAAGTCTGGACTTCTCTCTCAGAAGTTGAGGAGGAGGTATTGGCTGGAGGAGCTACACTTCAGGGTGGAGACTGTGCAGATCCACTGGTGTATGCACAAAACAAGGGAGAGAATGAGTGGCAAAATAGGGGTAGAATCTTGGTCATGTTAAGAATATACTCACAGTGATCATAATGGCAAAGCAGCATACCACTTGTCAATGAATCTTACTTGGTTGGTGGGTCATAGAGGTCTTGGTATCATCACATGAGCCAGCATGGCCCTCTCTCATGAAAGCAAGATTCTCTCCTCATGTAGGGTGAGGAGATTTCACTGCCCACCTTGGCCCTCTCTGCCCTATTGACAACTATTTTCTCCTAGAATGAAACGAGAGTGAGATGAGTTAAGTGACATGAAAGTGGATGAATCAGTTCATGGTGCTCTTGTAGGTGGGGGGAATGATGATGAGGCATCCTAAGTGAGTGAGTAGGAAGGAGAGAGGGCAGAAATAATTATTACTCTGGGAATTGGGTGGATGAAACCCATTGAGGGAAGTTATAGCATGCAAAAGATTTAGATTCCTGGAAGAGAATTAAAATTGGAGGTCAACAGTGTAGATGCTACTAAGTCTCCAAAAAATATATTTACTTGCTGTCTTTTTGGTGTAGAGGTTTTTGCTGCAGACAAAGATATTGAAGCAATGTACAGAGACACATTATCAATTAGTAAGCTAAGTATTTGCTCCTTTCTAGCCAAATTATGCCTAGTCTGATGCAGATCTATGCTGTCTGAACAGCCATTTTACAAGGTACATTTCATATTTTAATGAGTTACGTCCACTTTACACTGATTCTACACTAATGGCTACATTAGTAAGAGTACAAAAGCAAAAAACAACTGACAGGTTTTTATATATTTACTTGTCCAATCAGAAATCACTTCTCATCAATGTAAAGATGATACAATTCACTTCATAAAAATTAGAAAGCTATGTTTTATTTAGAAAAATCGTGTTGTAATGATTAAGGAATTCAGCGTGAATTCTATGTAATACATAAATAACTTCCTGGATAATCAGTGTACTTTCCAATTCATTTACAGGTAGGTTATTATTTCAGCACTGCAATAATCAGCATAACGTGAATGGTTGTGAATGAATGATAAGGTCTGTAGTGTAATCTGTGAGTGTAATCAGTTTGTACTGTAGTTCAAATGGAAAGCAATAACTGAACTTTGAATCATGTTTTCACAGGGTCTGATCTCTGAACTCAGTCATTTGCTCACTCTCTGCTAATTTGTGATTTATGTAAATCACAATAGTAATTAAAACTAAAGGCATGCCATCAGCTAAAGTGCAAATTAAATTGCATGCTGTGCAAAAATGTTGCAATGTCATCATTTCTAAATTATAGTCATAGTGTGACTTCTATGAAAAAAAACTGAGTAGAAGGGAAATTATTGCCCACATCATCATTAGCAAAAAAAATTGAATCATGTTCAGCAAGATGTCCAACTTGAGCAAACTGCATATAAATTCTTGTGTTTTCATTATATTAAATATAATTGGCATTATATTAAAATATGTAACTTGTATCAACGTTTTTCAAATAATGCAAAAGTTGAAAAAGAAATCTTTTGCAAAGTGTGCTTGTCAATCACACAACCTTTTTGGAAGTGATTCCACAATCTTAGTGAGAAACAATTCTCACAAGGCAAACATTTCAGGCAATTACAGGATCACACAAATTTTCATATATCAAAATTGCAGGCTGACACCTGCCATTTCCTTGGGATTGACCATTCTAAAACCAGTATTGAATCCTAACATCATCTGCAACATTGAAAAGGTTTTGTTAAGAGGGCTGTTGCAAAGACCATTAGGAACAATTTTACCTGCCAGTGAAAACAGAGAGATCTATCCACCAATATCCCCCACCATTCTTAGTGAGTAATTGATGAAGTGAAGTCATCATGATCCTCCTCTAAGAAAGCAATTCAGAATTTATTGATGTAATTGAGTTCAAATTTTAACGAGGGAAACCATCATGTGATTTTTAATCTCCCCACTAGCTCCAGACCTATGATTCTTCAAGAATTATCTCCTCAGGAGAAATCTCTAAACCAAGAAGACAGTAAAGCAGGTGGTACAAATGATATTTTTTGGAGATTTAGTAACACCTACAGTGTTTGCCTCCCACCTACATTCTCTTTCAGGAGTCTGAGTCATGAATTTGCTGAGTCCAAAGGAAAGAATAGAGGGTTGTAAGAGTAAATGGGCATCACTGTCTTGGGATGGAGGAGGTGGAATTATACGTCTTTCTGGAAATTTACAGAAATATATGGCCAAGAGTGTAATTATTCACCATAAATACAGCACTGATATTGGGTCCAATTTTAACTTGACCTCAGCAAGGAAGCCATTAGGTCTTTCCTAAAATTCCTGGTCTCATTCCCCCCAGCTCCACCCCCATATGCCATGAGCATGATATAGAAATTGGATCAAAAACAAACAAGGCAAGCCATTGTCTATTACCTTCTTTATACTCTTTGACAATCATGTGGATCAGGACTTTCACGATAGATTTAAGTGGTCATCCATATTATAGAGTCATAGAGATGCACAGCACAGAAGCA
Organism: Chiloscyllium plagiosum; assembly: GCF_004010195.1. Taxonomy (NCBI): domain Eukaryota; kingdom Metazoa; phylum Chordata; class Chondrichthyes; order Orectolobiformes; family Hemiscylliidae; genus Chiloscyllium; species Chiloscyllium plagiosum. Next base: position 57,189,543 of record NC_057714.1, read on the forward strand.
GACCCTTCAGTCCCACTCGTCCATGCCAACCAGATATCCCAACCCAATCTAGTCCCACTTGCCAGCACTTGGCCCATATCCTTCCAAACCCTTCCTATTCATATACCCATCCAAATGCTTTTTAAATGTTGTAATTGTACTAGCCTCCACCACTTCTTCTGCAGCTCATTCCATACACGTACCACCATCTGTGTGAAAAAATTGCCCTTTAGGTCTCTTTTATATCTTTCCCCTCTCACCCTAAACCTATGCCCTCTAGTTCTGGACTCCCCCACCCCAGTGAAGAGACTTTGTCTATTTATCCTATCCACGCCCCTCATGATTTTATAAACCTCTGTAAGGTTACCCCTCAGCCTCCAACACTCCAGGGAAAACAGACCCAGCCTAGTCAACCTCTCCCTATTGATCAAATCCTCCAATCCTGGCAACATCATTGTAAATCTTTTCTGAACCCTTTCAACTTTCACAACATCCTTCCAATAGGAACTGCACACAGTACTCCAACAGTGGTCTAACCAATGTCCTATACAGCTGCAGCATGACCTCCCAACTCCTATACTCAATATTCTGACCAATAAAAGAAAGCATACCAAACACCTTCTTCACTATCCTATCTACCTGTGACTCCACTTTCAAGGAGCTATGAACCTGCACTCCAGGGTCTCTTTGTTCAGCGACGCTCCCCAGGACCTCACCACTAAGTGTATAAATCCAGCTAATGCTTGCTTTCCCAAAATGCAGAACCTCGTATTTATCTAAATTAAACTCCATCTGCCACTTCTCAGCCCATTGACCCATCTAATCAAGATCTCAGTGTAATCTGAGATAACCTTTTTAGCTGTCCACTACACCTCTAATTTTGGTGTCATCTACAAACTTACTAACTATACCTCTTACCTCAGTGGTGGGCAAGTTGTTGGAGGGAATCCTGAGGGACAGGATGTACATGTCTTTGGAAAGGCAAGGACTGATTCGGGATAGTCAACATGGCTTTGTGCGTGGTAATGGTAAGGGCCTAGGGAGTGTTGCTGAACAAAGAGACCTTGGAGTGCAGGCTCATAGCTCCTTGAAAGTGGAGTCGCAGGTAGGTAGGATAGTGAAGAAGGCATTTGGTATGCTTTCCTTTATTGGTCAGAGTATTGAGTACAGGAGTTGGGAGGTCATGTTGCGGCTGTACAGGACATTGGTTAGGCCACTGTTGGAATATTGCGTGCAATTCTGGTCTCCTTTCTATCGGAAAGATGTTGTGAAAGTTGAAAGGGTTCAGAAAAGATTTGCAAGGATGTTAAAGAGTCATAGAGTCATAGAGATGTACAGCACGGAAACAGACCCTTCGGTCCAACCCATCCATGCCGACCAGATATCCCAACCCAATCTAGTCCCACCTGCCAGCACCCGGCCCATATCCCTCCAAACCTTTCCTTTTTAAATACCCATCCAAATGCCTTTTAAATGTTGCAATTGTACCAGCCTCCACCACATCCTCTGGCCGCTCATTCCATACACGTACCACCCTCTGCGTGAAAAAGTTGCCCCTTAGGTCTCTTTTATATCTTTCCCCTTTCACCCTAAACCTATGCCCTCTAGTTCTGGACTCCCCCACCACAGGGAAAAGACTTTGTCTATTTATCCTATCCATGCCCCTCATAATTTTGTAAACCTCTTGCCAGGGTTGGAGGATCTGAACTACAGGGACCGGCTGAACAGGCTGGGGCTGTTTTCCCTGGAGCGTCAGATGTTGAGGGGTGACCTTATAGAGGTTTACAATATTGTGAGGGGCATGGATAGGATAAATAGACCCCAGCACAGACCTTACTTATGTCCTTTCTGGACTGATTCATGGATCAAAACCTACTACAACTCTAACCTTTCCCAAGTCTGAGGAAAGGCCATTAACCATAAAAGGTAACTCTGTTTCTCTGTCATAACCGACTAAATACTTCCAGGATTTTATTTCAAATTTCCAGTGTCTGCAATATTTTGCTTTTTGATTAACAGTTATCTATTTTACATGGATAGTGGCTATTCAACATTAAGCATCTTCTTTGTCCCATTAATCTAGAATATAAGTGTCATCAACAGAAATACAGAGTGGAGCTACAGAGTCATGTAGCATTGTGACCAAACTTGGGTCAATTTGAATCTGCCACACTTTATACAGTACTTTATGGCCATTACTCCTGGCTTAGCTAGAATAACCATTGCTATTGCTAAGCAACATCTTATTTTCTAAGAAACAGGGTTTGAGGAAAGGTCATTGGATGTTGAACATTAACTCTGGTTTCTCTTCACAGATGCTGCCAGACCTGTTGAGCTTTTCAAGCAATTTCTGTTTTTGTTTCTTCTTTTCCAAATGTGCTTTTTCTCGTGGCTGACTTTGTTTATTTCAGTTGCATCTAATACATTTTTCCTGGTTGCCGATGAGTTAACATACAACATAGGACACTACAGCACAGTACAGGCTCTTTGGCCCTCAATGTTGTGTCAACCTGTGAAACTAACCTGAAGCTCATCTAATCTACACTATTCCATTCTCGTCCATATGCCTATCCAATGACAATTTAAATGCCCTTAAAGTTGATGAGTCCACTACTGTTGCAGGCAGTGCATTCCATGCCTCTACTACTCTCTGAGTAAAGAAACTACATCTGAATTTGTCCTATATCTATCACCACTCAATTTAAAGCTATGTCCCTCATGCTAGCCATCGCCATCCAAGGAAAAAGGCTCTCACTGTCCAACCTATCAAACTCTCTGATTATCTTATTTATTTCAATTAAGTTGCATCTCAACCTCCTTCTCTCCTACGAAAATAGCCTCAGGTTCCTCAGTCTTTCCTCATAAGATGTTCCCTTCATACCAGGCAACATCCTAGTAAATCTCCTCTGAAACTTTTCCAAAGCTCCCACATCCTTCTTATAATGCGGTGACCAGAATTATACACAATAAAACTGTGGCCACACCAAAGTTTTGTACAGCTGCAGCATGACGTCATGGTTCTGAAACTCAATCTTTCTACCTAACACACCGCATGCCTTCTTAACAACCCTATCAACCTGGGTGGCAATTTTCAAGGATCTATTTCCATGGACATCGAGATCGCTCTGTTCATCTAAACTACCAAGAATCTTATTATTAGCCCCGTACTCTGCATTCCTGTCACTTCTTCCAAGGGAATCACTTCATGCTTTTCCTCATTAAACTCCATTTGCCGCCTCTCAGCCCAGCTCTGCAGCTTATGTATGTCCCTCTGTAACCCACAACATCCTTCAACACGATCCACAACTCTAATGACCTTTGCAGTGTCATCTGCAAATTTATTAACCCATCCTTCTATGCCCTCATCCAGGTCATTTATATAAATGACAAACAACAATGGACCCAAAACAGATCCTTGCGGTACACCACTTGTATCTGAACTTCAGGATGAATATTTCCCATCAAAGACACCCTCTGATTCCTTTCAGCTAACCAATCTCTGATCCAAACTGTTGAATCAACCTCAATCCCATGCCTCCATATTTTGTGCAATAGCCTATCTTGGGGAACCTTATCAAATGCCTTAATGAAATCTATATACACCACATCAATCGCTTTACCGTCATCCACCTGTTTGATCACCTTCTAAAAGAACTCAATAAGGTTTGTGACCTACACTTCACAAAACCTGTGTTGACTATCCCTAATCAACTTATTCCTTTCTAGATGATTATAAATCTTATCTCTTAAAACTATTTCAATACTTTACCCACAACCGAAGTAAAGCTCATAGGTCTATAATTTTCAGGGTTGTCTCTACTCCCCTTCTTGAACAAGGGATCAACGTTTGCTGTCCTCCAGTCTTCTGGCACTATTCCTGTAGACAATGACGATATAAAGATCAATGCCAAAGGCTCAGCAATCTTCTCCCTGGCTTCCCAGAGAATCCTAGGATAAATCCCATCCAGCCATGGGGATTTATGTATTTTTACACTGGCCAGAATTGCTGACACATCCTCTTTGTGAACCTCAATCCCATCTAGTCTAGTTGCCTGTGCCTCAGTATTCTTCTCGACAACATTGTCTTTTTCCCGTGTGAATATTGAAGAAAAGTATTCATTTTAACGCTTCCCCTATCTCCTCTGACTCCACACACAACTTCCTACTACTGTCCTTGATTGGCCCTAATTTTACTATAGTCATTCTTTTATTCCTGATATACCTATAGAAAGCCTTAGGGTTTTCCTTGATCCTTGATCCTTGATCCAACAACTTCTTATGTCCCTTCCTGGCTCTTCTTAGCTCTCTCTTTAGGTCTTTCCTGGCTAACATGTAACTCTCAAGCACCCTAAACGAACCATCACATCTCATCCTAACATAAGCCTTCTTCTTCCTCATGACAAGAGATTCAACTTCCTTAGTAAACCATGGCTCCCACGCTCGACAACTTCCTCCCTGACTGGTACATACTTATTAAGGTCCCGCATAGCTGGTCCTTGAATAAGCTCTACATTTCAATCGTTAAATGTGCTATTTGTCTAGAATGCCTTTTGCTGCCAATAAAGTTGACTTTGCACATTCCTCATCAGGGTTTTTTCTCCATTTTTTCTTTCATCCTTAGCTGAAGAATGTAATACTTTTTTTTCTACATCTAATTTGAACAAAGGATTCTTGTGTATCCTTCATAATTTAGAAATCTAGTGTATATACCTCTTTTCATTTGGGTTAAGAGTTATTTTAATCAACCTATTCATAAATACTCTGACACATACCCAGGACAGGTCAAACTTGAATCCAGATGAACTTGCTTAGAATTAGGAACACAACTCTGCTGCTAGAGCCCTTCATTTGGACTGTTAAATAGCTTTTGCTGATGTTCGACATTAGCAAATATGGTTCTCAACACTTGGTGGTGCTGCAGTACTGGAGAGAGTTGAATTTTGTTCAGGTCAGGGACTCACCATTGGAAACTAATATAACAGTGCTTTAAATACTTCCAATAAAGTAAACCGTAATGATGTACCAAGAACTGAATCAGAATTATTCAATAACCATGGATAGATACCACCAATGGCTGAAAGTAGATAGCTCAGGCTCAATTTTGTGGTCCTGATTCAAATCCACATGGAGCCAAGAAGGGGAGCAAAATGGTGACTTGAGCATGATCCCAGCACCACTAATCCAGAATCATGATTCCAGAAGTCCTATATTTCCATCTCTGGCAGTTTTCAGTAATGCAGGAACGAGAATGGTATACAAAACCCAAATGCCCAGATTCAAAATTTCAATATTTCTGAAATTTTCAGCAAAGCAGCTGTATTTTCAAAGACTTGGTAACTCACCCTTGGTGAGTGAAGCTGTGAACAATCAATTAGAGCCAATAAGACTCTAAAGCATGAATGAAAATTGTGTTTCTCTCAGGATTTACATGCATTTAGAAAGGCAAGAACTGATTAGGGCTAGCCAGCATGGCTATTGTGTCTCACTAACTTGACTGAGTTTTTTGAAGAAGTGACAAAGAAGATTGATGATGGCAGAGTGGTGAACGTTGTCTATATGGACATCAGCAAGGCATTTGACAAGGTTCCACATGATCGACTGGTTAGTAAGGTTAGATCACATGGAAGCTGCTGGAAATGTGTTGCTGGAAAAGCGCAGCAGGTCAGGCAGCATCCAGGGAACAGGAGATTCGACGTTTCGGGCATAAGCCCTTCTTCAGGCTCAATTTTGTGGTCCTGATTCAAATCCACATGGAGCCAAGAAGGGGATCAAAATGGTGACTTGAGCATAGATCACATGGAATCCAGCAGAAAATGGCCAAATGCATACAAAATTTGCTTGAAGATAGGAAACAGAGGATGGTGGCAGAGGGTTGTTTCCTGGACTGGAGGCCTGTGACCAGTGGTGTGCCGCAAGGATCAGTGCTGGATCCACTGCTTTTCCTCATTTATATAAATGTTTTGGATGTGAATATAGGAGATGTTTGCAAATGACGCAGTGGACAGTGAAGACAGTTATCTTAGAGTACAGTGGGCCAACGAGCTGAGGAGTGGCAGATGGAGTTCAATTTAGATAAACATGAAGTGTTGCATTTTGCTAAGGCAAATCAGGGCAGGAATTATAGAGTTAATGGTAGGATCCTGTAGAGTGTTGCCGAGCAAAAAGACATAGAGGTGTAGGTGCATAGTTCTTTGGAAATGGAGTTGCAGGTTGACAGGGTGGTGAAGAGGGCTCTTGGCATACTTGCATTCATTGGTCAGTGCATTGAGTATAGCAGTTGGGATGTCATTTTGTAGCTGTACAGGACATTGGTGAGGCCACTTTTAGGACAGATACAACAGTTGTGGAACCTGCTGCCGAGCAAGGACCTACAGAAGGGAGACAGCAGGAGCAGGCAGGCAGAGGGAGATTAAGGCACTATCCTCCCAATAGAGCACGATAGCAAAGGATGACATACCTGCAAGCATCAAAGGTCAGTGCCTGAAAAGAAGTAACTTCTCCAGGGAGACCTTACCTTCCTTTATGAAATGTTGGGTGGGGCACTGTCTCAAATTGTGTTAGTGGAAACCTAATACCAGTGACAATGGCCCTGAATCTTTTCACTTCAGGGTCCTTATTGGCATAATTTCTAGAGAAATTTGTTGGATATTGCACCCAAGAGCCACCAGTGCAGTACAGTTTTTACAGATGCAAAGTTCAAACATGCTCATGGGTTCATTTTAATCCCAAACTGCTAACTGACAGAGCAGTGAACCTGCATAGTTACTGCCTTTACTGTTTGAATTCATGTATCACTGGATATCAGAGTGCGTCTGGGAAAATTAACAAATAGTGAAATCCACAACTAATTGTGGAGGAACCTGTTTGAGAGATGTCACAGCACAAAAATAGGTAAGTGAATATTTTAAGCGTGGCCTTACAGTAAGTCTGCAGTAGTGAGTAAAGTGGGTTCTTTCTTGATTATATGTTTTATTGAGATATGTCTCAAGTTAAAAACAAAGTTAAAAACATAAGACGTAAGTATTAACTTAACCTGGAGCAGTGTTTTGGAAAGGAATAAGACAGTACTATTTTCTGGGTCTGTAGATTGAAAGAAGCAAAAATAGCCTTTAGTAGAGTGATATGCTCTTCTTGTCGGATGTGGGATTTTAGAGAGAGTTTACGTGTTACTGAGGATTATATCTGCAATAAGTGCCTTTGGTTTCAAATTCTATCAGATCGAATAGATTGGTTGGAGAGACAGTTAGAGGCAATGAGGAATTTACAAAAGCAAGGGGTTGTGTTGGATGGCAGTGATAGGATGGGGGAAAAGTCGCAGATAGAGTCACATAGATGGGTTAACTCCAGGAAACCAGAGGCAGGCAGGTAGTGCAGGTGTCTTCTGTGGCTATCCCCATTTCAACCAAGTATGCTGTTTTGGAAAATGTAGGGGGTGATGGATTCTCAGGGGAATGTAGCACGAACAGCCAAGTTTCTAGGTTCTAATGCAATGAGGGGTACGGGGGACTCCAAGAGATCAATTGATCTGAAATGATGGGTTCTGCTTCTCAAGAAGCATGAGGACTCCCACCGATTATTGGCAGCCTGAAGGAGAACTCACACTATGTCATCATCAAATTGTATGGCGATTTTTGAGTGGAGCCACTCAACACTTGGCCTCTCTATTCTTTCTGGAATATCGTGTGCATATAGCCTCTGTGGACAGATAAGGAGACTGAGAGGTGAGAACTTGTGTGTTATCCTCAACATTTGTTATTAAAAAGGGGAATATGACAGGTGTGTTTAAATATTCTCTCCACACCCACTAAGGGTGCTTATTATGACAATGCTGACGTAATAGTAAAACAAAATTTAAAACAATCTCTTTCCTGTTACTGTTGTTAAACAGACTGATTTGTAGAACCCATTGTTGCAGAGGCTATAGAGGCCAAGTCATTGAATGTATTTAAGATAGAGCTAGATAGATTCTGATTACTAAGGGGATCAAAGGTTACAGGAAGAAGGCAGGAAAATGAGGTTAAAAAACATATCAAACATGATTGAATAACAGAGCAGAATTGATGGACCGAATGGCCCAATTCTGCTCCTATGTCTTATGGTTTTATAATATGACGGCATCTGTGAAATTGACAGAACAGGTGCCAGACAGCAACATGCCCAACCCTTTGACTGATCACACCTGAGCATTTAAGTAAATGCAAAGTAAATCAGCCCTAAGTGAAACAAAGCAGCTTTGAGATGCACCCAGTCAAATTCATGAAATGTGTTCTTGTGTCTGTGTGCAACGTGTCCTCACAGCAACATTACAATGATATGAGCCACTGTGAAGCATTGAAGTGCAGAAGTGTACTCTAATTAGAGTCAGAGTTATACCATAATGGTGCAGGAAGGTTGAACTTGTCAGTTGCCAGTGGCCATGGATGTAGGGTGTGTACAGCTGCTGTCTGTAGAACAAGCCCTGAGATATTGGCGCTGGATGCCTACAATGGTAGCTCTGAAGAGCAAACGGAGAGCTGGAGTCACCAGGTATCATTCTGACTTTTATGTTGTGAATTATCACTATTTTCTATCCAGCACTTGGTAGAATGGGAAACTGCATATCAATAAAGTCAATTAGGTAATAATAAGATGCTAATACAGGCCTCTTGACACTCAATAGCAAGATTGGTTGCAGAATCAAACTTTTCCTCTTTATGTCAAAAGTCACATTTCTGCTGATCTGGCCTTTTTTGCCAAACTAACTCACCAATGCCCATATCATTCAGGGGCTGGGAAGGTTCTACTAAAGATCTTCTTTCTGGTAAAAAAAAAGAGCTTAGATTTAGATTTAGGTTTAGGGTTAGATTTTATTGTCATGTGAACTCAAGTACAAAATCACAGGAGTACAGTGAAAGATTTTCAATGTCACCACCCACAGCACCATCTTAGGGACAAGTACCTCAGTACAGAAACTTAAGAACAAGGTAGAAAGAAATAAGGCACAAAGTTAAAAGCTAATCATTACAATCACTCTTGGTATAGTGTAAAAAAAAGAAATATAGTTAAAAGTTAAACATTGTAGTCCTTCTTATTCTGTAGTCTTAAGTGCTCAGCCACGCTGGGACTGCACTTCCTACAAGGGCTCAACCTCAACTTTGACATACTTTCCCCATACTGGCTTGATCTCCCCAGCTCCTGTTGTTATTGTAGATGTCGGGGGAACCTTGATCACCGTGTTGGGCTCGCTCCTGGGATCTCACACTGTCAAAAGTCCTGATCCAGGCCTTTAGCCACTGTCACACACCAGATCACCAACAGCTCTGATTCACGCACACTGGGCCTCGGCCTCACCTTCAAGCCACACATCGGGCATCAAGAACTCACCAAGAATCCTGGGTCAGGCTCCCAGCCACTGCCTCACACTGTGCATCTAGCCAACCATCAAATTTAATGAGGCGTAAGTGAGGACTGCAGATGCTGGAGATTAGAGTTGAGAGAGTGGTGTTGGAAAAGCACAGCAGGTCAGGCAGCATCCGAGGAGCAGGAGAATCAACGTTTCAGGCAAAAGCCCTTCATCAAGAGTCAAATTTAATGAGCCCAATATTGCCACTCTCTGGAAGGTAAGTTCATAAAAAAACTTCAAAAAAAACTGAAACAAAAAAAACTAAATGAGAAAACAAGAGAAAAGGGAAGGGGAAGAGTGGACAAAGTGGACGAGTGTATTCCACCACCAACTTGTAGAGATGCCAACTCGAGTGCACACTTGGCCTGCTCGCCGATCTCCACAAGTCTGTGTTGGGCCTACTCACCAGCCATTACAATTCCGCGCTGGGCCTACTCGCCAACTGACTTGAGTCCACGCTGGGACTACCTGCCGACTGCCACAGATCCGCGCTGGATCCACTGCCACTACCAATACTCTTACCCGATTGAGCTCTTCAAGAAGAGGTAAGTAAAATAGGATTTAAAAAAAGAAATTAAATTAAAAAAAAAGTGGAGGGAGCGGAGGAGTCCCAGGCTTGGACGTTATTCTCCATGGCTATCTTACCAACCATTTTTAGCTAGCCACAAATTCTGTAGTTGTCACATATACATTGTTTTATTCTGATTTTTATCCAGATCAAACAATTTTAATGTTGTTGAAGACATATATATTCTTAAATCTAGCTTCATTTTTAAATTGAATTCTATTTCTCAAATCCAGGCTGCAGTATAGATGTATTGATGTTCAGAACAATTGGTTGAGGTACATTTACGTGTATTGATTTCTTCTGCTAAGAACAACAGAGGGGAGAAATAAATGTGCATTTTTCTTCACATCCATTTATTGTGTTTCTATTTAAATCAGGCAACTCATCTTCCCTGTTTTCCTTCTTCCATATTCATTTTCAGTATGGCTCTTGACTGTTTGGCTTCCAGCCAGATGATAACTGTGAAATTTCAAAATTATCAGTTTAATAGCAATGAATGCCTGTGACTATTGTTCTACTGCTAAGCCTGATATACCAGTACGGCTGCATCACAAGCTCACTTGTACATTCCTTTACTTTTACTGGAACTTACAAAATGTCTTTGTCATTTGAATCACAGATTCCGAGAAATATGTATCGCAGTTGGTGATCTTTCGGTTCTGCCCGAAACAGAGCAACTCATCTCTTCCCCCAGGCTGGAATTTTCTGTGTCATTTGAAAGTTCTGAGATTTTGGGAAGAAGTGGGCGGGAGACTGGGGATAGTTATACTACAACAGAAAATAGCAGAATAGAAATCTGATGGCTGAATCACCTCCTTCTGCACCGTAATACTTTTGTGACTCTGTTTCTAATGTTTTTACATCGGAGCCAGATTTTTTCGAAGGGTAGACATTATGATGGGAGGCCAGAATGCTGAATGCAGTGACAGTATAATTAGCATAATTCAATTGCTAATTGCAAACTATTTTGATGGGCTATTTGAATTATACAGAAAGTGCATTTCAGGGCCTCGACGGGTATATAGAGGCTTTAAGCAAGCCTTTAATGGCTATCCATGCAGTAAGCCATCACTTTTTGTCAGAGAGTGTGGAGCTGCTTGGGCTGTCAGATGCCTGAAACATCAATTTTCCTGTTCCTTGGATGCTGCCTGGTCTGCTGTGCTTTCCCAGCACCACACTATTCTGGCTGTCAGATAGTTGGGGGCTTATCTTCTAGTACTGAAAGGCATGCTGTCACTGTACCTTTTGGGAACTGGCACTTGTGCAGGTTAAACAGAGGAGAAGAGGGGAGAGCATTGGGTGGGTACATGGAGGCTTGGCACAGCAATACATGACATCCTGCTTTCCAGAGGTTGGACCAATGATGATAGATAGTTGAGTGGAAAAGGTGTGTAGCCAAAGGCAGCAGCACAACAGTAACATCAGAACTAACCAGGCCAACTAACCTCAACTGTGAAAAAAGGCAGGCCACTAACTTCTCTGCCCTATGGCTTGTATTGGCCTTGGTACCATCTTCTAGCTGCCTGGGACGTGACAGATCCTGGCACACTGAAGGCATCTGCATAGATGGAGTAGTATCCATTGTTGATGCAGTTACATGAGGTGCTGGTCTCACTGACAGAGGGGCTGAGGAGCTTCTAAGTACTGAAGGCAGCCTCTCCTCCTCCTCATCAAGGCATTGACAAAGCACCCTACTGACCAGCGTAACAGGATGAAAAACCAGGCCCTCGTTCCCCTTTTGATGTATAATCACTCTATTCCTGTCATGGGTCAAAATCCTGGAATTCCCTCTGTAACAGTATTATGAGTCTGTCAACAGTACGTGGACTGCAGCACCACAAAAAGGCAGCTCACCACAAACTTCCCAAGGGCAATCAGGGATGGACAATAAATGCTGGCTCAGCCAGCAATACCATATGCCATGAATGATTAAATAAAGCTCTTGTGAGTGTTCTGATGTCACACCATCTATGATGGAGAAGCCACTATGCTGCCAAAGAGGGAACATTCTAATTCAAATATAGACTGATTGGAGATGTAGGCCCAGCCTGAGGTTAGGATAACCAAATGCCTCATAGAACAATTGACAGGATCGAACAAAAACTTGTCCGATGATGTGGGAAGGGCATGGGACCATGGGGAATATGAAGCTGGGGTGGTGGGAGGGAGGCAGTGGGGGTTGGTTAGGCTCAGTAAGGAGACATTAAATTTCTGATTGGATGTTGGCAGTTTGCAGGGTAGTGGGGAGAGACTGAAGGGTTGTAAAGGGAACATGAAAAGGTGTGAAGGTTGATGGGTACAAGCACAAAGGTGACAGGAAGAAGGTGGAAGGTAACAAGTTCTGGCATAAAATTGATAATGACCATTTTTGCAATGTCTTCAGAGATGTGTGTGTGTGTGTGTGATGCCTGGATGGGAGCTCAGTGTAGGAGGGACCCTACATGAATGATGGATTAATGTTTCGTTGTGGAAAACTGAACAAATTGAAAACCTCACTGTTCAGTGGTGAAATATGTGTTTCTCATCTCACTGTCAGCTTTCTTAATGCAGATTAATTGCTGCAATGCCTTGTATCAGGAAGCAGGAGAGCAGGTGAAGAGGATGCAGCAAAGGAGGGCTTTTTCTGGTCAACAATAGGGGCTATAACACCGGCAGCAAAGGTGAAGGATGGTCAGGATCCAAGGACAGTACTGGAGAAGGCAGACCCTGGTGCTTGACAACAACATTGTGATCCAGATACATAACTTCTTTATTTGTCCAGTAGGCTCTTCCACCTTAGTGTAGGGTCAGCTGACAATGGCTTTCACCAATGAAAAACGTACCCTGCAACATAATTCTATATGTCACTCGAACACACTGATGGCTCTTCTAGTTTTTTACTGGAATTGCCTGGAAACCAACAAAAGGGTGTAAGTGCCACCAACTTCCAGTTCTACCTTTAGAAATGGTATTCCACAAATAAAATGCAGTCTATTAACTCTGTTTACCTCTCCACAAAGGCTGAATATTTTCAGTATTTCTGTTTTTGTAGCATTTCAGATTTCCAGCATCTGCAGTATGTTGATTTTGCATTTTTAGCTAGCAATTTGAATTTGTGCCCTGCTACATTCAACTCCAAATGTAGTCACTTGGAATTTATAGCAGAGTAAATGTTCCCTTTATGAGCCGGGAGCATCAGTATGTAAAAGATGCATTGGAAAGAGCTGCATAATTATGTGAAAATGTAACACAGGCAAGTAATAGATCTAACAAGGTGATCATATTCAATTTGGCAAGTATGAATGTTCACTACTCTGATCTTGCCACTTCAATCAGCGGATCAGATGACATATGCTCCTGAGTTCTAATCCGAGTGTACATATGACAGATAAATGCAATAAATTCTCAAAAATTGCTGCAATCCTTGATACAAGTTGAACATTCTGAATGGTTTTAAAATCAATTGAAGCTCCCAGCTCATGAAGGGAACATTCTTTCTGCTATAAATCCTAAGTTACTGCATTTGGAGCTGAATTTCATGGCCTTGGGAATCAGGATGACAGTGCTTGTAAAATTGATGGCCATGGTGCACGGATCAGTCATCGACTTGCCCTAACCATTCACATGGATATTTTACCTGCAGCAAGACAAGAATCACATTAATATCCACTTGTACACAAAACTGAAGATAATGAGATTCAAGGACCAGTGGCAACACAGATGTGAAATTAACCACAGCACGGAAAGCAGAGACATGTGGAAAAGTAATAGGCAGTAAGGAGAGTAGCAGCGTAGTCAGATGACCATAAACTGATGAAATGGGTAGACCATGGCAGATAGAATGATAATGTAGAGAAGTATGTAAGAATTCATTTTTAAAGGGAGAATGAGAAGAGGTCGTTTAAACTAAATGATACAAATTGTAAGGAATGCAGGAACAAGGAAACATGGGGTTTTGGACATAAAGTTATTTGAAGATGGCAGGACAAGTTAATAAGAGGCATAGGATTGAAAATAAAGTAAATTATTTTAAATATTTCCAAATGTTTGGTTAGGCCTTAATTGATATATAATGCTGCTTTTTATTTGGGGAGGCAAGATTGCTCCCCTCCACAAGAAGAGGCAACTACCTTCCAAAATCCAGAAGCCTGCTCAGCTATAATATTCTGCTGACGTGCCAATTGCTTTATTAGTGACTTGCACTCCAGTATTCAAGTGGGGACTCAGCCTGCACCAGAGCTCAGTAGTGGGTGCTCCCAGGAAAGAGCTTGAAGAGAATCACAGCTTTCCAGAAAGATAAATATAGTCATAGAGCCATACAGCTGGAAACAGACCCTTCAGTTCAACTCTTCCATGCCAACCAGATATCCTAAATTAATCTAGTCCCATATACCAGTATTTGGCCCATATCTCTCTACACCCTTTCTACTCATATACCTATCCAGATGCCTTCAAAATATTGTAATTGCATCAGCCTCCACCACTTCCTCTCGTAGTTCATTAATACACACACCACACCTCTGCATGAAAAAGTTGCCCTTTAAGTCCCTTTTAAACCTTTCCCCTCTCACCTGAAACCTATGGTCTCTAGTTTTGGACAGCATGGGGAAAAGACCTTGGCTCTTCACACTATCCATTCCCTTCGCAATTTTATAAACCTCTATAACATCACCCCTCAGCTTCCGATGCTCCAATGAAAATAAACCCAGCCTATTCAGCCTTTTCCTATAGCTCAAACCTCCTGACCCTGCCAATATCTTTGTAAATTTTACTGAATTCCTTCAAGTTTCACAACACCTTTCCTATAACAAGGAGACCAGAATTGCAAACAATATTCCAAAAGTGCCCTAACCAGTGTCCTCTACAGCCACAACATGACCTCCCAACTCCTATATCCAATCCACTTACCAATAAAGGCAAGCCTAACAAACACTCTCCTGTCTACCTGCGACTCCACTTTCCAGGAGCTTGAAACCTGCACTCCAAGGTCTCTTTGTTCAGCAACACTCCCCAGGACCTTACCATTAACTTTATAAGTCCTGCCCTGATTTGCCTTTCCAAAAATGGAGCACTTTACATTTATCTAAATTAAACTCCATCTGCCACTCCTCAGCCCATTCGCCCATCTGATCAAGATCCCATTGTACTCTGAGGTAACCTTCTTTGCTGTCCACTACATCTCTAATTTTGGTGTCATCTACAACCGTATTAATCATACCTCTTATGTTCACATCCCATCCCAGGCGCTGATGGAGGGTCAGGAGTGAGGGGTTACAGATGGGAGCTGCAGGTGGAGGTAATGGCTGCTGTGAAGGGGATGGTAGGGTGCTGTGAATGTGGTGAGGGGTCTGTAAAATGAGGTGGGGAGGGCAGATAGAGAAGGATAGGGGAGAGATAAAGGAGGAGGGGGGAGAGAGAGGTAGAAGGGAAGAAGAGGGGACGAGGGAAAAGAGAGCGAAACAGTGAAGGGGGGAAGGGAAAGATATGATCTTTAATTTTTTGATTACACAGAACAGGTGGGCTGCTGATTTCAGGCACTCCCTCATTCAGAGTATGATGGAGGGTGGTGGGGGCATGGTGTGTAAACCACCCAAACTACTTTACATGCCCCCTTGAAATAAACATCCAGTTGGGGAGATATAAAATCCAATTTATTGCGTTCAAATCAGGGCACGAGGGAAACAGCATAGGCCATGGAAATTTGCAGTACAGAAATTTGCTGAAATGGCACCAGATATGAAAGACTTCAGCTCCATGGAAAGTCTAGAGAAGATGTGAATGCTTTCTTTAAAGTAAAGAAGGTAAACTCAAGTGTTGAAATGATTAAGGATTTTGATAGAGTAAATTACAAGAAATTGATCCTACTGGCAGAAGTCAGTAGCCAGGGGACATAGATTTGAAGTAAATAGCAAAAGCCAGAGGTAAGATAGAAGAACTTTTCATGCAGTGAGGTTTAAGTGCATTAAGTATTGCACTACCTGAAATGTTGCTGGAAATATTTTTTTTTCAAAAGAAAATTGCATAAATACAGTACATGAAGGGGAGAAATTTGCAGGCACATGGAAATAGAACAGCACTTTCAAAAATCTTGCACAATAGAGTGAGCTAAATGAATTTCAGCGGCCCTCTAGCCGAAGCAATAGGAAATGGGGGAAGTCTGATTTTGGATGGGAAACCCAGAAGAAATTTCAGCATGACTTTTTATGGTGACATTTTAATGAAGCCAAAACATTTTATTTCCAGTTTTGTTGTTCAGTGCATAACTGCAAGTAAGGTAAGAACTTGCAAGACCTGATTTAAATTGTAGTATGTAGTAGGGTACATGGAACAGTCCCCCTTCTGCAGCTACACCAGTACCATTCCCCACCTTTTTCTCTGCTACATCAATGACTGTAACGGTGCTGCCTCGTACACCCATCAGGAACTCTAACAATTCATTCACTTCACCCATACCTTCCACCCTGACCTCAATTTCACCTGGACCATCTCTACGCCTCCCTCCCTTTCCTGGACCTCTCTGTCTCCATCTCCAGCAACCAAGTCAGCATTAACCTCAATTACACCTCCTTCCCTCCCGCAAAAACACAATCCCATACTCCCAATTCCTCCACCTCCGTGTCTGTTCCCAGGATGAGCAATTCCACTCCTGGACATCCCAAATGTCTTTCTACTGCAGGGACCATAATTTCACCTCCCCTGTGATCAACAATACCCTCAACCGCATCTCCACCACTTCCCATACCTCTGCCCTCAAACCCTACCCCCAAAACACAACAAGGGTAGAACTCTCCTGGTCCTCGCATTCCACCCCACTAATCTCCATGTCCAACGCATCATTCTCTGCCACTTCTGACACCTGCAATCTGACCCCACCACCAGAATGATATTTCTCTCCCCACCCCTATCACTTTCTGCAGGGACCATTCTTTCCAAAACTCCTTTATTAGTTCCACACTCCCCACCAACCCCTCCTCCACACCTGGAACCTTCCCATGCGGCCACAGGAAGTGCAGAACCTGCGACCGCACCACCCCCCTTCACCTCCACCCAAAGCTCCAAAGAATCATTCCAAGTCTGGCAGCGATTCGTGTACATTTCCTCTAACCTGATTTATTGCATCTGTTGCTCCCGATGTGGTCTCCATTACATCGGAGTGACTGAGCACAAACTCACAGAGTGGTTCAGGAATAATTTATGGTCCATACGCTCCAATCAACTTCACCTTCCATTTGCCATCCACTTCAACTCCCCCCACCCACTCTCCCAATGACATGTCCATCCTGGGCTTCCTGCAACATCAACACAAGGCCATATGCAAACTTCCGCCTCGAGAGCTTGGGTGGGATTTTCTTTGAAGGGTCAGTATGGGTGAATGGGCTGATTGGCTTGATTCCACACTGGAGGAATTCTATGATTTTGTACAAAATTGCCTGACTTAACCAGATTAGGAAAGATTAGTACACTGGCACATTTGTCTGCACATCCTTAATTTTTCCCTCTTAAGTTTGGACCATCACATCATTCCACATCCTTTTGCCTTACATATCTGACCGTTCAATCTCTTTCTATGTATTTCCTCGAGTTTTTATCTTTCCAGCCACATTTTCTCATTCTCCATCATCTTTGCATAATTTCATGCCTCTCCCTGATATTTATCCACATTAATACCACTGTAGCCATCAGATAAACACATTATAGTCTCCATCAGTAAAGTAACTCCCAGGATCTCCCAGCTACCTGGTTACACATTTAAAGACTAGTAACCAACATGTCATTATGACACTCTGTCATCCTCATAATGATAGCTTTCAACATTCTTAACTTGCTGGTATGTATCCATATGTTCTATTCATTTTGCCCCTTACGTGCACCAGACATAATAGATGTCAATGATAATGATTCCACAGATGAACTGAGTTGTTCAGAAGGTGCAGCATCACAGGGTTTACACAGACCGCACAGCAACTCAGAGACTTCCATTTTGATTGGATCAGTAAAGTGGATAGTTAAGCTTTCAGCTGGTGACTCATATTTCATAAATAAGTGAGAACAGAATGCAGTAGTAGGTATGGCATGGAGAATCCATGCTGAAGGCAAAGCCTTTTCCAATCTTTGCTCAGCTGTAAGTAGCTTTAGTACCCTAGACTCAGACAATGGAGAGAAGAATCATAGAGTATCAGCAGACACTGTGTGACTCACTGACAGCTCTTCCAGGCACATGAACTCTGATTGCAAAGTGAATGGGTGACTCCAACTCATGGCTTTCATGGCTAAAATGGCAAGATCATTACAACATCAAACACATCAAATTAATAAATCCATGCATGACTTGAGCACAGCCATGGAGACTATGGATAACAATGTACCTGTCCCTTGAAGTAAGCTGACAGATGTAGTGCAACAGACAATACAAAGAATAATGAGATAACTATGGCAGAGCAGAGCAGAGCAGTCAGAACAGATTTAAAAAAAGCTTGTAAAGAGTAGGAGTTACATACTGCACTAAAGACTCACACAAAAGTGTAAATAAGGCATGCTACATTCCTGGAGGGAGTAAGGGAATCTTATTCTGGGATAAGGATGATCTAAAGATGCTAGAAGCCAAGAAGAATGTCATCCTAAGTAAAATCTAGAGGTACATCTCAATGTGCAGGCAGCTGTATTGGCTTAAAACACAAGGTAAAGATTAAGTTTGCATCAGCACAAGTTGACATGGAGCAATCTTCAAGTGGACCTTCACAGACTTCGAGATCTGGAGAATATGGTCAAGAGCATCACATTGAGAGATTGGAACGTGGTAAAATTGAGTCACCAGCAATATGTGGCAACAAGATCCAAGAGGCAACAGGTCTTGCAGTTGGCCACAAATATTTGCCTCCACTTGTCATAACCTAACCATCCTGAATTACTGATGTGGAGATTGAGAATGTGGTGCTGGCAAAGCACAGCAGGTCAGGCTGCATCCAAGGAACAGGAGAATTGACATTTCGGGCATCTTGGATGCTGCTGTGCTTTTCTAGCACCACACTCTCGACTCTGATCTCCAGTATCTGCAGTCCTCACTTTCTCCTCCCTGAAATGCTAATGTATGGACATGTCAAGGAAATTCAGTCTCTGTGCACACTGTCCTGTGTACACTGTCTCCTGTAAGCTATGTTCCTTCACTCCCACCCTCTTTGCTCCTCTATTCTAAGCTAAGCTTGCACTGCTGTGTTTCCTCTCAGCTGCTTTTCTTGCTGCTTACCAGCCAGAGGTCTCTCAACAGGAGGTCACTACTGCTGCTATCTTGCCATTTTGCTTCTCCTTGAGGTCTAATCGAAGCCAGCCAAAAGGACACCCATCCTTACTTTATTCAGAAAGTTTCGAAAGTGTAGAAATTTACTCACTAAGCCTCCTTCGAAAGCACCATCCAAACCTGCTATTTCTACCACCATGAATAACAAAAGGCAGCTTCCAAGTTACCTCTATGTCACACACCATTTTGACTTGGAACTATATTGTCATTCTTTTACAGTAACTGGGTCAAAATATTGGAACTCTTTCTAAAATAGTACTGCGTTCCTATGCCTAAAGACTGTAGCAATTCAAGAATGTAGCTTAGCACTACCTTCTCGACTAGGGATGGGAATAAGTGCTGGTATAGCCAGTAATATCCATATCCCATGAATGAATTGTTAAAATACTCACATCAAAACACATCTAAACAAATCCTTTCCAACAATATGTAAGAAATCAGTTGTGAGTGCACGGTACTGAGATATGAGACAATTGATGTTGATCACATGACTGTCAACAGTAGAAATTAAGACATGAAAATGAAGTCACTGTAGAGTTGCTGCTTTCTCATTGGAGAGAGACAATGGGCAGTTGTTTAATGCGAGGGTCACTATGCTTCAGACAACGAGAAGGAGGGACCTTCAGTCAGGGCAGAAATTGAACCTGCACCACTCTGCAGCCAACTAAGCTAATTGGCTACCTCAATACTAGAAGCATGTAAAGAGAGAGTCTTACACACTACACAAGAAAGCTACTATAGTGCAGCAGGAGGAGAAAAGCCTTACATAGTGGAACATCAAGCCTCAGGGACAGAACATGTACAGACACCCACAGTCCAAGATACTCGAAAGTAGCATCTCAACGTGCAAAAGCTGTATTGGCTTAAAGCACAGGGTAAAGGATAAGTACTGAATATTTCCTGCAGTTTGAACTTTACAATTGTATTCTCATCTGAATTTCACTGGGTGAGCTTCAGATGTTGTGAAACCTGAAAGAGTTCAGAAAAGATTTTCCCAACAGTCTCGGGCAATTGTCGTGTGGAGTCTGCATATTCTCCGGGTGTTCGGTTTCCTTCCACAATCCAAAGTTGTGCCGGTTAGGTGAATTGGCCATGCTAAATTGCCCATAGTGTTCAGGGATGTGTAGGTTAGGTGCATTAGTCAGGATAAATATAGGATAATAGGATAGGGGAATGGGTCTGGGTGGGTTACTCTTCAGAGGGCTGGTGTGGACTTGTTGGGCCAAAGGGTCTGTTTCCACACTGTAGGGATTCTATCAACAAATTAAAACTGGAAGTGCCGTCACATTTACAAGGATGTTGCCAGGTTTGGAGGATTTGAGCTATAGGGAGAGGCTGAATAGGCTGGGGTTGTTTTCCCTGCAGCGTCAGAGGCTGAGGGCTGAGGTTTATAAAATCACGCGGAGCATGGATAAGATATATAGACAAGGTCTTTTCCCTGGGGTGGGGGACTCAAGAACCAGAGGGCATAGGTTTAGGGTGAGAGGGGAAAGATATAAAAGAGACCTAAGGGGCAACATTTTCCCACAGAGAGTGGTCGGTGAATGGAATGAGCTGCCAGAGGAAATGGTAGAGGCTGTTACAATTACAACATTTAAAAGGCATCTGGATGGGTGTATGAATAGGTATATGGGCCAAATGCTGGCAAATGAGACTAGATTAGGTTAGGATATCTGGTGGATGAGTTGGATCGAGGGGTCTGTTTCCTTGTTGTACATCTCTATGACTCTATGACTCAATAAGTCGAAGAACACACACATTCAACAACACTTGAAGGGAGCACTGATGATGGCAGGGGCGCAGAATGTACTCTGGTAGGACATTTCAGTACTCAGCACCAACAGTAGTACAGCAGCAATTCTACTATTTGAGTTGGTCAAGTTCTATGGAACAAACCTAGACTGAGTCTGTGGGTGATGGTGACAGAATCAACAACAAGGAAAAAGCATACTTGACCTTATTATCACCAGCCTGCCTGCCAGAGATCCATCTGTCCATGACAATATAGGTAAAAGTGACCACCGTACAGTGCTTGTGGAGGTGAAGTCCTACTTTCACTACAGTAATACATTCACTGCATCATGTGGATAATCAAGTTGATAAAGCATGGCACTGGAAAACGTACAATAGGTCATGCAGCATTTGAGGACCAAGAGAGTTGATGTTTTGGGCATATCCCTTCTAATAGGGCTGACTTTGAACCGATCTAACAACTCAAGACAGGGCCTCCATGAGGTGCTATGGGCCATTAGTAGCAACAGAATCACATTTCAACAGAATCTACAATCTCATTGCCTGGCATATCCCTCACTCCAGCATTACCATTAAGTCAGGGGATGTACTCTCGTTCACTGAAGAGAGTAGAAGGGCATGCCAGGAGCAGCACCAGCACCAGCACCAGCACCATGACACCTAAAAATGATGTCACCTGGGATCAGCAGTAAAGTGATGATGGGTGTCATTAGCAGTAGTATCAATCAGCGCCTGCTCAGCAATAACCTGCTCAGCAATGCTCAGTTTGAGTTCTACCAGGGTCAGTCAGCTGCTGACCTCATTACAGCCTTGATTCAACATGGACAAAAGAACTAACAGTGGTGAGATGAGAGTAACAGCCCTTGACATCACAGCCACATTTGACTGAGTGTGACATCAAGGAGCCCAGGCAAAACTGGAATCAGTGGGAATCAGGAGGAAAGCTATCTACTGGTTGGAATCATACTTAATACATTGGAAGATGGTTGTATTTGTTGAAAGTCAGTCATTGAGTTCCAGGGCACCTTCCACGAGTTCCTCAGGATACTGTCCTAGACAGCTTCATCAATGAACTTCCTCCTAACATAAAGTCAGAAGTGGGAATGTTCAGTGATGATTATATGATGATCAGCACCATTCAAAACTCCTCTGATACTTTGTGTCCAAATGCAATAAGACCTGGGCAATATCCAGGCCTGGCTGACAGTGGCAGGTAACATTCATATCACAGCCAACATCAATAGGAGCCAATCTAACCACTGCTGTTTGACATTGAAGGGTGTTCCCATCACTGAATTCCTCCATGAGCAACCACCTGGGGGCTACCATTCATCTGAAACTGAACTGGACTAGCCATATAAATACATGGGCTCAAAAACATTTCAAAGTTAAGGAATCCTGCAGCAAGTAACTCATCTCCTGACTCCCCAAAGCCTGTCCATCATCTACAAGGCACAAGTCAGCAGTGTGATGGAGTAGACCCCACTTGCCTGGGTGAGTGCTACTCCAGCAACATACAAGAAAATTGACACTATCCAAGACAAAGCAGCCCATTTAATTGCACCACATCTGCAAACATCCACTTCCTCCACCACTGACAGTCAGAAGCAGCAGTGTGTACCATCTACAAGATGCATTGCAGAAATTCACTAAAACTCCTTATACAGCATCTTCTAGACCCACAACTACTCCCATCTAGAAGGACAAGGGCAGCAGCATTAGTATACCAATAGCTGCAAGTTCCCCTGCAAGCTGCTCAGTATCCGGACTTGGAAAATGTCACTTTTCCTCCCATGCCTTTGGTACCAAATCACTCCCTAACAATGTGGTGGGTCTATCTATTGAACATGGACTGCAGTGGTTCAAGAGAGCAGCTCACCATCACCTTCTCACAGGCAACTCGGAATGGGCAGTGAAAACTGGCCCAGCCAGCTGAACATAAAAAGAAATTAGTCACCAAAAATAAGCAGCAGTCTGGGCTGTTGTATGACAAAGGTATTATAACAGCAAAGAGCAAGTTGGCACAAAGGATTGATTGTTGCTGATTATATATCAACTGAGCACTGTTGAACAGAAATTGCTTCACCACAATTGTTCATAGGTTTTACACATGGTGCCCACGTGGCAATGAATTCCAGTCTTTAATTCCCCGATCCTATCAGTTCTGCTTTATTGATCTTTCATGTTGCTTCAGTTGTGGATGTGGAAAAGTTGTTGGAATTCAGTTTACTGAGCAGAACATCCATGACCTGGCAAGAACAAAATACAATATGATTTTGTTTTAATGCTTGGAATCCATGGAATGTGGATTTCATTGGCAAGGCTGGTATTTGTTACACATCTCCAGTTTTCCTTGCACTGATTGATTCTCTAGATCATTTCAGAGGGCATTTAAGAGTGAATCGTAATGCTGGGGATCTGGCGTGACATGTAGGTCAGATCAGATAAGGACAGACTTCCTTTCCTAAAAGATCATTACTGAAACAGGGGAGTTTTTACAAGTGGACTCGTTCTCTAATAGGCTAACTTTTTAAATCAAGATGATATTGATTTCATTTTCCATTATTTCCCAAGGTGGAATTCCAATCCATGTCACCAAACCATTAACCTCAGACCCTGGATTACTAATCTAGTGACATGATTAATGTATCAACACCTCCCCGGAAGTGATATCGCACAAGTTTCCTGAAAGGAATGCAAAGGTTAAAACAAAATGAAAATAGTTTTACTGTCATAGACAGAGCCATACAGGGGGAGGTTTCACTGCTGGAACACTTGCTTCAGTGGCACAATTCCCCACTCATGCCTTCCTCTGAGGAGTGGGTTCTCAAACCCCCACCATTACTGACGACATTCACAACATATAGCTCGTAAACGAGAGATGGGTCTAAATTAGAGTGGTGCTGGACAAACTCAGCAGGTCAGGCAGCATCCCGAGAAGCAGGAAAATCGACGTTTCGGGCAAAAAGCCCTTCATCAGGAATGAGCTCACTTTTGCCTAGTAAACGAGAGATGTCCATTAGGAAATAGGATGCCCATAAGGATTTAGAATAGCGATTCTTTCTGATACGGTTACTTATCAGGAGTTAATATCTTAGAAATAAATATGTTTACAATTCCACGACTCGTTGCAGGTGCTGCAGTCCGAAAGTGTGTAATCTGCATGAGACCTCAACGACTTACAAAAAAAAATGCACGATGTACAGAATTTGTTTGCTGTGAACGGATTAAGTCTAAGATTTCACAGCTATGTCACAACAATGTGAAACAGAATATGATTAATTAAATGTCATTTATCTTAGTTCTAATAGTAATTTTAAACACCAGGAGATACACTGAATTCTAATTGGGTGCTTGACAAGTTTGTTTTTGCACGATTTTCTATCCCTCCCACTTTTCGCTGACGAAATGTTGTTGTTTCAATCCATTGTAGTCCGGAAGCCGGACCGTGGTGTGCTGATCCAGTTTGTAGAACGCGTTCAGTTCATCCGCAATGGCAGAATTCGGGAAAATAACAGGTATGGGATCGAGAAGGAGAGGGGAGCGTCTCAGTCTATTTTTTTTTTGCAAGCATTTCTTGGAAATGTACTTATTCCGAAACAAAATTGACTTGAACTTCCTTAAAAGTCGCTGGGTTCTAATTCTGTCGTTGGTATCAAATGCTTGTTGGATTTGTTCTGGGGAAACTGGCTTATGAGTTCTGAAATGTCAATGTAGTCATTCCGCGTTCACAATTACGATTTTTTTAAGAAATAATTTCGTTATTAACTTGGTTATAATATTTGTACTCCTGTTATCTTTGTGGATTATCTGAACGTAGGAAACTTAGTAGCAAACAGTCTTCCCAAACTCAAGTTAAAAATCACACGACCAGGTTATAGTCCAACCGGTTTAATTGGAAGCACTAGCTTTCGGAGCACGCTCCTTCATCAGGTGGTTGTGGTGGACACAATTGTAAGGCACAGAATTTATAGCAAAGTTTACAGTGTGATGTAACTGAAATTATACATTGAAAAATAGCTTGATTGTTTGTGGAGTCTTTCATCTGTTCGAATACTGTAACATAACAGTTAACCTGAGAATGTAACTTTTTTAAAAAAAAATGAAAGAAGTGAAACTAACATGGTCATTCTAACAGATGAAAGACTCCACAAACAATCAAGGTATTTTTCAATGTATAATTTCAGTTACATCACACTAAACTTTTACTGTAAATTCTGTCTTATAATTGTGTCCTCCACAACCACCTGATGAAGGAGCGGTGCTCTGAAAGCTAGTGCTTCCAATTAAATCTTTTGGACTAAAGCCTGGTATTGTGTGATTTTTTAATTTTGTACACCTGAGTCCAACACTGGCATCTCCAAATC
Source organism: Chiloscyllium plagiosum (assembly GCF_004010195.1). Taxonomy (NCBI): domain Eukaryota; kingdom Metazoa; phylum Chordata; class Chondrichthyes; order Orectolobiformes; family Hemiscylliidae; genus Chiloscyllium; species Chiloscyllium plagiosum. The sequence goes on from NC_057714.1 coordinate 57,214,865, forward strand.
ATTCCCAAACTCAGTCCCATTGACCTACAATGGCTCTTTCATTAACGTTCAATGGTCCCTGGTTTAAAAAAACATCTGTGCCTCCATTTTAAAATTCACATCTTTATTTATGAACTCCTCCCTATTGCTGTTATCTATTACAACACTTAGATGTGTGCTCCTCTAATTCTGGCTGCTTAAACATTTATAATTGAATTGATCCCATCAATAGTGACTACCTAGGTCTGAGGTCTAGAATTCTCTACCCAAACCTGGGACTGCCTTTCTGCATCTGTTAAAGGAGGAAAACACTTTTTAACATTTGATTTTAACCAAACTTTTGGCTGTTTCCCTGAATATCTCATGTGGTGTCATGTTTTACTTTATAATGCTCTAGTTGGAATGTTAAGGGCACAGATAAACCTAAATAATTGTTGTTGATATTGTGGATATTACAGTATGTTTTAGTGTCCTTAAGTAGAGAAATAAAACCAAAGAGATCTAAAATCTATTACAGTGAACTTTTTAATGTGAGTTCTGGAAACATTTGCCAGAAAAAAAATGACTTGGGTATTTTCATTTCTTCACATGAAATAGTTTAACAGAAATATGTTTTTCATCCTGTCATGAGATGTCAGTGTCAGTAGCTAGGGCAGCTTTTATTGCCCATCCCTAACTGCCCTGAAGAAGTTGTACATGCTGCTTTGAACCACTGCAGTCCATGGGGTGTACGGACACCCACAATGCTGTTAGGAAGAGAGTTCTGGGATTTTGAAAGAAATTCAGAATGGTGTGTGACTTCGAGGGGAACCTGCAGGTGCTGATGTTCCTTTACAACACCTGTTCTTGTCCTTTTCTAAGTGGCAGAAGTCACAAGTTTGAATTGTTCTGTTGAAAGTAATTAAGTGAGTTTCTATTGTGTATTTTGTAGACAATAAACACAGGCTGCTGTACATCAGCTGTGAAATGAGTGAATGTTGAAGATAATAGATGGAGTACCAATTAAACATGTTGTTTGTTCTCTGTGATATCAATCTTTTGAGTGTTTTTGGAAATACAGTACACCCATCTAGGTGCAGAGAGTGTTACATCATACTCCTGACTTTTTATACCTTGTAGATGGTAGACATGCACTAGGGAGACAGGAGGTAGGCTACTCAATGCAGAATTCCTGGCCGTTTATCTGCTGTTGTAGCCACAATACAAGAAGGTGTTTAGTATGCTTTCCTTTATTGTTCAGAGCATTGAGTATAATAGTTGGGAGGTCATGTTGCGGCTGTATAAGACATTGGCTAGGCCACTTTTGGAATGTTGTGTGCAATTCTGGTCTCCCCTGTATAGGAAGGATGTGAAACGTGAAAGGGTTCAGAAAAGATTTACAAGGATGTTGCCACGGTTGGAGGGTTTGAGCTATAGGGAGAGGCTTAACAGGCTGGGGCTGTTTTTCGTAGAGTTTTGAAGGCTGAGGGGTGACCTTGGAGGTTTACAAAATCATGAGGGGCATGGATAGGTAAATAGATAAAGTCTTTTCTCTGGGTTGGGGAAGTCCAGAACTAGAGGACATAGGTTTAGGGTGAGAGGGGAAAGATTTAAAAGGGGCCTAAGGAGCATCTTTTCCACACAGAGGGTGGTGCGTGTATGGAATGAGCTGCCAGAGGAAGTGGTTGAGGCTGACAAAATTACAATATCTACCCATTTGGATGGGTAGATGAATCGGAAGGTTTTAGAGGGATATGTGCCAAATACTGGTAAATAAGACTAGATTAGTTTAGGATATCTGGCTTGGGCGAGTTCGAATGAAGGAGCTATTTCTATGCTGTATATCTCTATGATTCTATATGGCTGCTCCAGTACAGTCTTGGTCGATGATAATCCCCAGTATGTTGATAGTGGGGGTTTCAGTGGTGATAGGTAAATTCTTTCTTGGAGATGGTCATTGCTTGGAAGTTAGTGTAGTGCAAATTAGATTAGATTAGATTTAGATTAGATTAGATTACAGTGTGGAAACAGGCCCTTCGGCCCAACAAGTCCACACCGACCCGCCGAAGCGAAACCCACCCATACCCCTTCATTTACCCCTTTAACCTAACACTACGGGCAATTTAGCATGGCCAATTCACCTGACCCTGCACATCTTTGGACTGTGGGAGGAAACCGGAGCACCCGGAGGAAACCCACGCAGACACGGGGAGAACGTGCAAACTCCACACAGTCAGTCGCCTGAGGCGGGAATTGAACCCGGGTCTCTGGCGCTGTGAGGCAGCAGTGCTAACCACTGTGCCACCGTGCCTTTGGCACATATCCCTCCACCGTGCCGCCCACGTTACCGACCACTTCTCAGCTTAAGCCTGGATGCAGCCTAGATCTTTCTGCATACGGGGGTGACAGCTTGTTGTTCAACCTGGTAAAATCATCAGTGAACATTTCCACTTCTGACCTCATGATAGCGGAATGTCATTGATGAAGGAGCTAAAAATGGTTGGGCCTAGGACACTGCCCTGAAGAACAGTGGCGCAGTGATAGTGGCCATAATTTCTAGGTTCACATCTCACCTGCTCCAGAGGTGTGTAGTAGCAGTTCCGAACTGGTTGATTTGAAGGAAAAAATACCTGAGGAATACCTTTTTTGGGGTGCTGAGATGATTGATTGCCAACAGCTACTATCTTTCTTTGTGTTTGATATGAGACCAATATGGGAGTTATTTCCCTGATTCTCATGACTCCAGTTTTGCTCGGGCTCCTTGATTCAGTACTCACTTGAATGCAGCCTTGGTGTCAAGAGCAATCGCTCTCCCTTAACTCCATGTATCGTAGAAGAGTAAATGAAAGGCACTTCCAACGTGAAATTAAAATATACTTGCTGGCGTATTTTAGACTGGAGGTGGAATGTGTGCAATGTTCCATTACCAGTTAATGGGATTAGCTTGTTTGGTCTAAATGTCACCTCTTACCCTCCTTTAGATGTTCAAATATCCCGCCTCTTCAAATGTTTACATTGTTTTACAGATCTGAGCCTAAGGAAACATTTTCTGAACCAGCTAATGTATGTTTTTTTAAAAAAACTGTGACATCTATGGTCCTGGATCAATATGATAGCTCTTCCAAAGCTCTAATTTATTATTTTAATCATGCAGCTACATAATATAGGATCGTGATTCTCACTTGGACAATTGTGCCCATGTATTCAGATCGAGATGTCGTCCTGATTGGACCAGTTGTTTTTATTATTAAGCATATGGTCTTTCTATGTATTCTTCACTACTTGCAGACTTCAAAAATTCACCCGTGTGTGTTCTTAACAGGGATTTTAAAAAGATCACGAGACAAAACAGCAGCTGGAGAAAAAAAAATACAATTAGGCAAGATCCCTGAAGTGATAGAGCGAACTACAAATATAATTGAAGTAAAAACAGAACAAGTATAGAACAACATAAACACAGAACAGAAAATAAACTCACATAGCAGAACAACTGTAGGGAGTAAGGGGGAAAGTAACAGAGCAAGAGAGGGAAACAAGAGGAGTTGAAATTATCTAGATTCATAGGGGAAGTTTAATATTTTTGAAATTAATGAAATTAGGAACTTCAACAATAGGGAGTGAGTAACAGATGTTTGGAAAGTGTAGCTTTCATGACCATAGGGAATCCCTGCTTTGTATATTACATTCTAGCCTTTTATAAATCAAACATTAATGAATAGCTAAGACCAACCGTCCTTTTGCTTCTTATATGGAAGAACTTCATCTTTTAGAATAAGATTGATAAAATGAAATTCGTGCCTGAGGTAAAAGGTTCAAATCATAAACATTTTTAATGCATAGTACATACAACAATACTTTCCTGTGCAATAGGTTTAACCAATTCATAAATGTGATGTTTGTAAACCTGTATGAATTTACTGAAACTGGGAAAATATTTGCAGAAATATTTACTCTGTCAGAGTAATTTATTTAGTAAAAGCTTTCTTATGGACCAGATAAATTCCCTCAAAATATATTAAGAAGATAGCGTGGATCCCAGCCTTTTCTTATTTTTAAGGCAAGAGTAAGGCATTGCATTCCAGAAGAAATTCTTTTTTTGAGACAGAACATAGGTGTTCTGCGATGTGATCACCCGATCCTATGCTTCATTTCTCCAGTGTAGACTCTGAGCTTGCAGTTCTCAACCACTTGAACACACCACCTTGTTCCTTGGCTAGCAGTTCAGTCTCAGATTTGCTGCAGTGCTCCAATGCAACTTAGCACAAGCCAAAAGAACAGCACCTGATTTTACACATGGGAACTGTACAGCCTTCTGGACTCAATACTGAATTCAACAATTTTTAAGGCTTGAGTAACCTTGTCCCATGTCCTTATGCAAACTCTTATACATCAGGTCTTGTTATCACATGGTCTACTATTACACACAAGGTTTGCCCGAAACGTCGATTTTGCTGAAGCTCCTCGATGCTGCCTGAATTGCTGTGCTCTTCCAGCACCATTGATCCAGATACTATTACACACAACCCATTGTAAGCCACTAATTGTCCCCATTAGTAGCTAATCATTCTCCCAGGCTGATCATTGTCCACTCCTTTCTATCCCCACTCTTTTGGGCTCTGACTCCACGTATCTTTTACTCCTTATCCCACCCACCCCCAACCTATCTCCTGCATAAAAACCAACATTTTTCTAGCTACTATCTCCTGCATAAAAACCAACATTTTTCTAGCTACCATCAGTTCTGAGGGAAAGGTCACTGGATCCAAAATGTTAACTCTGATTTCTCACCACTCATTGTATCCCAATTTTTAAGAATATCCCCATTATCCAACTTAATTTGAGGAACGTCCAATTCAGAAATACCTGAACTTGGTTCTTTACTCTGTTAAAACCAGTGACGCATTCTCCTTTTGCTTTCCTTTTCGAGAAAAATAGCTTTTGAGCATATTTGCATGACACACACTGTAAGACTTCTTTCTATCTGGCATTCTTATCAAATAATTCACCTCATCAAATTGAGAAGGAATTGAATAAGGCCCACTAAACATGCCTTTTAAGTTTTAAGTCCCACTGAGAGTAACACGAACACTTTATCTCCGCTAGCAAGATTAGGAAGTTTTGATCTCGTTTGCTTCCTGTTTCATCACATGCTGTGCTGCTTTTAAATGCTGTTGAGTGTGTGTTACTGAAAAAGCACAGCAGATCAGGCAGCATCCGAGGAATGGTTGATGAAGGACTCCAGCCCGAAATGTCGATTTTCCTGTTCTTCGGATGCTGCCTGACCTGCTGTGCTATTCCAGCAACACACACTCAACTCTGATCTCCAGCATCTGCAGACCTCACTATCCCCTACTTTTAAATGCTGTCTAGCCATCTCACCTGCTGCATTTTAATCTTTCCCTAAAATGTGATACATAGTGCAAATGTGTGGTCTCTGAACGCTGATTCACCAATTTCTTCTTAATCAATTTCAGTGGTCCTGCCACAATGCCTAAAAACTATTTCAAATGGACTTAATTTAGTTGATTCATTAGATGCGTCCTTAATTGCAAAAATTACAGATGGAATTTCTTTATCCCAACACTCTGATAGTCTTGATTATAAGCCCTCAACATGGTCTTTTAAAGTTTGATGCCACTATTCTAGTGCTTTCTGTGATTCGAGTACACCATGAATTTGAATTGTTTTATTCCGAAGCTATCCATAACTTTCTTGAATAATTTTGATGTAAAATTTGATCCTTGATCTGATTATATTTCTGTGGTAGTCCGAATCTAGTTTAAAAAGAATTGAGTAACTCTTCCACAATCCTTTTAGCTGTGATGCTGTGTAATGGAAAGGTCTTCAGAAATGTTGTAGACACATCCATTATTGTCAATAAATACTGATTCCCACTTCTTGTTTTAAGTAGAGATCTTATGCAATCAATTAAGACTCTTGTAAAAGGTTCTTCAAATACAGGAATAGGTATTATGTTGCTGGTTTTGTCATTGTCTGAAGTTTTCCAATTATCTGACACACATGACATGCCTGGCAAAATTCAACCACCTCATTATGCAGCCCAGGTCAATAAAAATGTTCTTTTTATTTTGGCTTGAGTTTTCCTTACTCCCAAATGACCACCTATTAGTAATTTGTATGCTACCCTCAACATCTCCTTTCTATAGGAGACAGTGAGGTCTGCAGATACTGGAGATCAAAGTTGAGTGTGTTGCTGTGCTTTTCCAGCAACACACTCTCCTCCTTTCTGTAACCCACTGGTAATACAACTTGATGAACTTCTGCCCATTTTTCATCCATCTGAATATGTGATAGTCTCCATTTCCTCAAGTCTTCATTTTTAAGATGGTAACATTCTAGGATACTTCTTTGTATGCTTTTGATACAGCTTTTGTATGCTTTTGATACAGCTGCTTTATTTTATTTTTCTTTTTGTTGTAATTCAGCTATTTTCTCTAAACTAAAAATATCTACTTTGTCCTCCACCTGTTTCCCTTAATTATTGATCAAACATTGTTTCTGATAATTAAACTGCAACATCCTTCAACACTCCCTGGTTTCTCCTCATGTTTCAAGCTGTGGTTTTGTGACTTTATTAGCACACAGTCAGGAAAAATCCCAGGATAGTTGCTTGATTTTCCACTAACTTCTTAAACACAGTAGGTATGACTGTCAACTGTGATCCAGCTATACCATTACCAAGGATAAACTATATTTCTGGAACTGAGAATTTCTCTATTACTCCTACCACCACTTCACCACTTTTCATTGGACTCTTTATCCTCATTTTATAGAATGGAACACTACTCTTCTCACCATGAATTCCTCATATTACCATTTTTCCCTAAAATATTCCTTCTGAACTACATATCTCCTCATCTCAGTACCAATGATTGACTTGCTCCCATATCTCTTAAAATCTTAATGTCTTTATCTGGCCCTTCTGTCACATATAAGTAAACCTTATCCACATAAGTAAATTCTTTAACAAAATCTGGCACTTTCTTCTCCACCAATCCCCTAACCAGGTTGTACCTTTTATTTTACAGCTTTTTAGCTTCCACAATGCTTTCCTTTACCATTTCAACAAAACTCAGTGGCTCATCCTGTTCTCCCACATCTGTTTTCCCAGTGATTTTTTTTCTGATTCACTAACACTGCAACTTCATGCGGTAAACTATTACAGTGAAAACACCTGAGCTTTTTTTTTAACTTCTCTTTTCCACTCGTGGATTTATTTTTGAATTCCTCCAAATAATCATCTCTCTCAGAGTATCATATATTTGATCGATTTTCAGTGCCCTTATCCACCTATCAAAATTACTTTGTTTGATCCTTTCAAACTCTGTGTATGTTTCAGATTCTTAAAATGTTGCCTGTCGGCTCCTCGCACTAGCTTGTATGTACTTAAGATGGCTTTTCTCACCTCATCATACTTCCCACATACCTCCTCTGCTAGAGATGCAAATACCTCACTAGTTCCACCTCCCAACTTTGTTTGGATCAAGAATACCCATATGGTCACTGGCCATTTCATTTGTTTAGCCACTTTCTCAAATTAAATGAAAGGCTTCAACGTCCTTCTTATTGAACTTTGGCAATGCTTGGACATATTTAAACAGATCCCCACCTATGATGGCTATGATAAAATTGCTTTCCATCACTGCCCTCATCACTACTCCTATTTTTCACCTCTGCCGACACGACTTTAAGTTGATTTTGGAGGTTGGAGCTGAAAACTCCAAGTTCAAAATTCCTCCCTTTTCTTCCTCCCTTCCTCCCTTTTCTTCCTCCCTCCCCCCCCTTCTTCCTCCCGCGCCCC
>NC_057714.1:57224802-57240517 GCF_004010195.1 Chiloscyllium plagiosum
CTCTCACTCTGTCTCTCTCTCACTCTGTCTCTCTCTCACTCTGTCTCTCTCTCACTCTGTCTCTCTCTCACTCTGTCTCTCTCTCACTCTGTCTCTCTCTCACTCTGTCTCTCTCTCACTCTGTCTCTCTCTCACTCTGTCTCTCTCTCACTCTGTCTCTCTCTCACTCTGTCTCTCTCTCACTCTGTCTCTCTCTCACTCTGTCTCTCTCTCACTCTGTCTCTCTCTCACTCTGTCTCTCTCTCACTCTGTCTCTCTCTCACTCTGTCTCTCTCTCACTCTGTCTCTCTCTCACTCTGTCTCTCTCTCACTCTGTCTCTCTCTCACTCTGTCTCTCTCTCACTCTGTCTCTCTCTCACTCTGTCTCTCTCTCACTCTGTCTCTCTCTCACTCTGTCTCTCTCTCACTCTGTCTCTCTCTCACTCTGTCTCTCTCTCACTCTGTCTCTCTCTCACTCTGTCTCTCTCTCACTCTGTCTCTCTCTCACTCTGTCTCTCTCTCACTCTGTCTCTCTCTCACTCTGTCTCTCTCTCACTCTGTCTCTCTCTCACTCTGTCTCTCTCTCACTCTATCTGTCTCACTCTATCTGTCTATCTCCCATCCTTTCTGGGGCTATTCTTTTCTTTTTGTTCTGCTAGACCAATTGTCTCTTTCTGTTGCTTTCAGTTGTAATTCAAATTGTTTCATTTCCTTTTCATGTTCAAGCTGCTTCAGTTGCAATTGAATTAAATCCATTTCCAAAGATTCTGATGCAGTTTCTGACAATCATAAATGAAAGTTATTGCTGCAATTGCCTCCCTTTTTTTTTCCAAGGATAAAGGCAACCCCACCTCCAGCTTGTCTGTCAATCCCAAAAGCTTTGCCTTGCCCACGTTCTGTAAAGCTCCTAAAGTGACTTATTCCACCCACAGGGACCTCTTAGTGACAGAAAGAGCCATTACTACACAAGGTATACCCTGTTTAAATCGACCGAATTCAACATCCGAAAAGAGAACACCAATACTCACCACAAGGATCCTAAACCCAACCTGGAATTAGATTTTGATCCCAACAATAGCCCCCAATTTGATATGGACCAGAGCAAATCCCTTCAAAATATGTTAGGAAGATAGCCTAGACCTTAACATTTTCTTCTGCTTAAAGTAACTGTAAGGCATTGCGATCCAGATGTAATTCAATTGATCAGACTACTCGACTTTACACAAAACACATTGTATTTTACACTGCAGTTAAAATACAGCCAAAATAAAATAAAAGAATTGGCTTAACTGTAACACTATTGAAACACTTAACAAAATGATATGTATATATTAACTATTACTAATTAATTGTTCCAATATAGCAATATCTCATAAAGACACCCTTGGCAAAGGCAAATTCAATAAAATAGATTTTCTTACATGCAATTCAAACAGCAGAAAGGGAACCCCATCTTTTAGCTATAACAGAGGAATAAGAGCTTCTACATCCAGCTTCAAGATCCCAGCAACTATAGAGAGCTAAAACTAAAACTCATGGTACTGTTGGAGCTTGACCCATTCAGACTGCTTCTATTGTTCCAACTTTCCATCATTTTAAAAAAAAAAGACACACTTCTTAAATCCATTGTATTTTATCATCACTGGTGTACTGAAATATGGAATTGTTGGCATCTTTATTACTGGTTTAATCCTACTTACAATCCTCTTAATCTTCCAGACAAAAAAGTCACAGAATAGCTAAATGGAGCTGTAGACTTTTAAATGGAACAATTTTCAATTACATAGAAGTATTGCAGGATTTTGCCATGAGCTTGTAGTAAAACGTTTCCATTCTCTGTGTGCTTTGGCTGAAAGTAGGTTCTTGATTCATGGTCTAATTGACGTTTTGTTTTGGGGACAATCCATGGTGCAGCTAGGTCAAAATTGTTGGACAGAAATGTTAATATCCAGATTTGACCAACTTGACACCAAGCGGCAAAAATGTAGGCAAGTGCCTGAGGTTGTCAGAATCCGTTCCCCTAACGCCCAGCCCCACACCACACCATGCAACCAAACCCCCTCCCCTCCCAAGACCTTCCACTCATCTCTCATCAGTCCTTATCTACTTACTTCTGTGTGCTGTAGCTCCTGAATTGTGAGCGGCAGTACAGTATGTCTGCATCCCATTTTAAAATAAAAGTTCAGTGGATCAAATTTGAACATTGGGCCTTTTGAATTGCATTGATCAGACACTATCTGAAAATTGCCAATATTGTATCCATTCTTATTCAATCTCTGGGTGCAAACAGCTCTACAATGGTTCATCAAACTTCTTGAGTCCAATAACATGTAGCCAGTAACAAGGTAAGTGGAAGTGTTTGTGCCGTGAGGACCAGACAGGAAATAACATAGCGTCAAAACAGCAGAATTAGTGTCTTCAGACAAAAATCTTGTCAGTGCAGGAAGAAATGTCGAAGGCTTGATAACACAAGGTTAGTTGATTTATATAGTTTACTGCATGTGGGTCATGTGCCATGAGTACCAGGCCTGGAATTTCTGAAGGCTGAGTGGGATTGTTGTGGTGCTGGTGGTCAAAGGTAGCAAATGCCCTCTTCCATCAGATTTAAGAACAGCTTCTTCCCGGCTGTTATCAGATTATGAACAGTCCTCTCATGTATCAGAGCTGATCTTTCTCTGCACCTTCTCTGTAACTGTAACACTACATTCTGTATTCTGTATTCTGTACCCTGATATGCTTATGTACTGATGTACTTATGTAAGTATGATTTGACTGGTTAGCATGCAAAACAATACTTCTCACTGTATCTTGGTACATGTGACAATAATAAATCAAATCAAAAGGAAGCTGGTTCAGGTAGCCAGGATTTTATTATAAAGCAAGTTTCAATTTCAGCCCTTCTTTATAAATATTTGATTGTGCCTAAAAAGCTTTGCGTAGAGATTTGTACCTCCTTGTGAAGTAGCTACCCATTATTCCTCAATCTGCTGTGCAATAAAAATCATCAGATTTGGTGATAAGAGTTCTGGCCAGTTTCAGAGTGCTAGTTCTATTGATAGCAGTTCTGCAATATGTAAATGATGAGAAAATGCAGTTTGCTGGCCTCCTACCTTATTTTACTCCAGCCAATCATATAAATAGCAATGACTCTGATTTGTGATCCTTTTACATTTGAGGTCAAATAACTGTGTATTGCAAAACCAAAAAAGAGCCGTCAGAAAATGATTTTGGGTGACTTTTTATTTGTTTGGACTGCATGTGGCTTGCAGACACTAGCAGGCCTTGATATTGCTTTTTCCTTTGCACATCGAGCATAAAAATTCCTGAAGTGAACCTGTGGCAAATCACAATGTTAGAAAATGATCATTTCAGTTAAGGGGCATCTCTAGGCTTAGGAGTTCCCAAAAACTATGGTTTGCAGCCCTCACTGAAGTCATGGAATGAGATTTGGGGATTTCACAATCTCCAACTGAATTCTAACAGCTATTTGGCCCCTTTTTAAATGGTTTGGTTATTTTCTGTTGGGATTAATCTTCTGTTCTGAGGCTTGATTGTTGCTACAACTACAGCCTGCAAAAAGGTAGACCTTACTCCAATTTCAGTGCAGACCCAGCAGTTTTAAAATGTCATCCTACACCTTCAAATTTCACTCTGACATCGCATGAAGTCTGAAGCATTTGAATAGGGTAACAGAAGGCAAGTTTGAGAAGCAGTGCTGTAGTGTAAGTCCGCCTATAAATTTGCAAGTCACGTGAATTAAAGTTCTCTTACCAAAATTATAGTGCACAAAACTTGTTAACTTGATAAATGTCTGGAATGCAATCAGTAATGTTTCCATGTAGGAGCACCACCAGTCAAATGTTAAGAATTTAAAAAATGAAAATTGTAAATGTTGTATTGCAATATGTGGCATATCTGCTGAACTTGTCACAACATCCGTGACTAAAAGAGAACAGGTTGTGGTTCAGCCTGTTTGAGGAAATGAGGCTATCTGAAAAATTCCCCAGTTTATAATAACTCGTTAGAACTTGTTTTCAATTTAGCTTGAATATCAAATCATTTCTGTTTGCTAGAATGGGGGACGGAATAAACTAATGTCTTACGTAATAAAATTTTCAAATTTCTTCTTTCTTTTACCTCTTCATCTCCGCCTTAACATCCTACTTATCCCTATGATTGGTTGGTTGTCATTTATTTCTCACAACAGTGACTTTTCCTCATTTCAAAAACATGAATGTTGAGAGTCAATTTTTAACAATGATCCATGTGTATGTAATCCAGCAAGGAAACTGGGTGGTGATCAAAGGTGGAAACCCAACAGTTTATATCTGCATTGCACCTTAAATGTAATAAATCATCCCATTGAAATGGAGGCAGTTGGATGGCTGCAGTGTCCTGTGGGGCAATGTGTGGCTGCTGAGAGCCACCAACCCCTATTTGCCTATGACCAACACCTCTCCCCCTAATTTCTATTCCACAAGACCTCAAAGAAAATGATCAAGCTTCTCATCAGGTGATCTTCTATCCTGGGTGTCCAGCAGTGATCTCTGAGAATCAGAAGCCGGGCAATACTTTGCTACCGAGGCCCATAATTTGTTAAGAACCTCTTAAAGAACTAAGTGGAGTTTGATGCTGTGAGCTTTTCTTGTTGGGCAGGGAGTCAATCATCTCAGAAGAACCTCACCCTAGAGTAAAATGCATGGCAGACTAAATTTTTGTCGTAATTAGTTTTGTGTGTGGTTCTTTACTGTACTGGATACTGCATTTCTTTCTATTTCGGGAAGTGTGCAGTTTCCTTTCAGAACTGAAGATTTTTGACACTTAAATAATGAAATCTCATTCAAGACTTTTATGTATAGGCTATCTGTTCCTTTGATTAAACTGAGATTTTATGCAATGCTTTTAAAAGGTGAAGTTTAACAATAAGCATTTATCATATTATCACGCATGTGAGAAACTATGCAAGTAGAAATTTAGTTAATCCAGTACCTGTATATCCATAGTATACAGTTCTTTTACCAGGAACTAATTTGAAATATATATAATATCACAAGAATGTTTTCTAAGAAAAAGAACGTCATTTGGATAGTTGAAAAAGTTGGGACTGTTTGCCTTGGAGAAATTAAAGTTGAGAGGAGATTTGATAGAGATATGCAAAATCATGAAGGGCTGGACAGAATAGAAAGGGAGAAACTGTTCCAACTACTGGAAGATTTGAAAACAAGAGGGCACTGTTTTAATGTAATTGGCAAAAGAAGCAATGAAGACATGAGAAAAACGTTTTCCACACAGTGAGTGATTAAGATCAGAAATGCACTGCTTCAGAACATGATAGAGGCAGGTTTAATCAAGGCATTCAAAAGGCTAATTGGATCATTATCTAGAAAGGAAGGATGTGCAGTGTTGTCTGGAGAAGACGGGGAAATGACATTTGGCATAACCATAGGCCAGACGTCCAGAGTGCCATTGAAATATTTAACATATAAATCCAAAATGTATTTTTTAAAGAAGTATTAATATAGTCGAGTCAGATAGAGACAGGCATGTCATAGAATGTAACAGCTAGAGATGCAAAAGGAAATTCAAACAGCAGTCCTTCAAACCAGGAAGAGACAACTCAAAATAGACTGGGTTGTGATTTTTTTTTGTGATTAATGAATAACAGCAGGTGTTTAAACCCCTGTTCAACAGCAAACCACCTTTTCTAGATTATGTCCCAAACTGCAGACAGAATACACACAAACATTGGTTATTAAAGTCAGTTTCCACTGTAATGGAGTGCACTGGTGGAAATGAATATCTTTGTCTAAGCCAGAGAGCTAAAGTATCCATGTGTACAAGCTTGTGTTCAAGCATCGGTATACTCTGAATGTCACAATCATAAGAGCTCTTATGTTGTAAGTAAAGAAACTGAGTGCTGGCAGTCAACTAGCTAGTAAACTAGACAAAAGGAATCATCACAACAAAAGAACTGTCTCGAATTTATGAATGATGGAATTCAGTCACAGTTGAAAAGAATCTCATTGTACCCGCAAAAGATTGCGAAACACTTCAATTATCAATGTTGTCGCAGCCGATAGCTACCACTGCAACATTAAACTATCTGCTCTTTGAAAACAATTCAGAAACTGATCCATGTATTTCTTTTAAAACATTTATCTGTTTAGGCTAACCTTTTATTTCTAATCGGTGTATATACGTAGCTTTACTAATTTTTCTCCCAATTATTAATTAATAAACTCACTCTTTGCTAACTCAAGAAAGTCTGTCTAAATTGGGTCCTTTTAAAACAACTTCATTTGGTTTTGGGTGAAAAGTTTCAACAGAAGTAAAAGCATCCATTTTAAATGTGACCTTGTTGCGGCCAACCAAGGGGGTAGGTGAATAAAGAGGGGAGCCACTTTGTCGACTCTCGCCCTGGAGCTTAACAGTTTGGGGTGTCTTGTTGGAATGGTTACAAATTGGGGAACCTCGCCTTTGTTCTGTGCGAAATATGCTCAGTGTATTGCTCATTCTGAGAGTTAACATATGATGGACTGAATGGCCTCTTTTGTGCTATAAGAATTCTAAGATTCTCTAATATGTGATCAGTCAACTTCCACTTCACACAAGGTAGTTGTGATAGTGAAAATTCAAGGAGAGATATGAGAACTGATTTGCATACTGTATTTTTAGAAAGTATCTCTAGTTTCACCTCCTGACTATGATTTGTCAGTCAGTTACACCTGATTCTCAAACAAACATGAAGCAACAAGTTCTGTTGGGTTTATTACAATTTGTTCAAACTTGGATGTTAAATTGCTCAATTATCACATGACATACAGAGGCAGATTTTAGTAGAATGACTTTCCCTGAATTTTACCTTTGAAGATTCATCTGACTTTCCACAATGTCTGGGCTACAGTGCCGGGGACCAGGGTTTAATTCTAGCTTCGGGTCACTCTCTGTGTAGAGTTTGCACATTCTCCCTGTGTATTCCTGGGTTTCCTCCGGCGCTTTGGTTTCCTCCCATGATCCAAAGATGTGCAGGTTAGGGGAATTGGCCTAGTGTTCACAGATTGTAGGTTAGGTACATTAGTCAGGAGTAAATATAGGTTACTGTTCAGAGGGTTGGTGTGGACTTTTTGGGCCGAAGGGCCTGTTTCCATGCTGTAGAGATTCTCTGAAGTGTCCATTTGAGGTGAGCTATTTAATAGGGTCAAGCATTTTTCTGAATTTCATTTGCAAGTACCTAGTCTTGCATGCAAAGAAACATAATATTAAAGTCATTTAATGTCTAAAATGAATGTCCACATCAGTTAGCAGGCTATAATTGCCATAAGAACTAAAATTATGTCTGTGACTTTTTTTTAATCATTGAATGCAAGAATGTTAAATCACTTCCCGTGTGGCAATAAGATTCCTTCTCAGTATTTGAAGAAGAGCATGGGAGTTTCGTTTCCCAAGCAATTATCCCTTGATTAACATTGCTCAGAAAAATCTGATGCATCTCATTGCTATTTGTGGGAACTTTGCTGTGTAGAACTTGGATACCATATTTCCTTCCATTTCAACAGTGACTGTAGTTAAAGCACTTTATTGGCTGCAAATGTTTCAGTACATCCTGATGTTGTGAAAGGCAGTGTATGTAAATGGAAGTATCAATGCGCCTGCAAAATTCTGGGAATTTAGTTTATTCAATTATTTTGTGCTCTGACAAAATGTACATTTTGTCTGTGTTGAAGGTTCCACTTGCATAGCCTTGCTAATACAAAAGCTCTGCATTTTCTGGTCTTCAATGAGCTGAGGTTTGCAAAACATGGAATATAAATTATGCTGCAGCAGATGGAGGTCGGTTAATATGTATGAGGACATTGTCACTTTTACATTAATGCAAGCTAAATACAGATGTTTGGCTGCAGTTTCACCTGGAATATTTTACCAATATCAAGTATTGTAATAAAAAAGGTAAATTAGGTTGACCACTCATCCACATCAGCATCATGGATTTCCCTGCCTGAAGTCAAATCACCTAGCTGTGTGTGAGGGTTGGGTTGTGGGGCTCAATTACCCATCCAGTTTCCATGCCTGTCATTGCAGCCACCAGTAACATCTAGGAGAGCCATGGGAGTAAACTCCAGAGCAATTGTGATAATCACATTCAAGAGAATGTTGAGGGAGAGTCTTTTTGTTTGTAAAGTTGTTTGTGGAAAATGAATGTTGCCATCTAGCATTTATTGCCCATCTCTAATAGCCCAGGGACATTTAAGAGTCAACCGCACATCATTTATGAAATAAAATTGTCCATCCTCAACCAATCTGGCCTATGCACAACTCCAGACCTGATTGGTTGAGCATGGTCTATTCATTCCATAAAGAATATTAGTGAACTCTGCATTTTGTTTTTTGCTGACCAGTAGAAAAGCTGGATACATGCTACAACTTTGATATGTTCTACAAGGTGACAGGAGAGTTTTGAACTAAATTTCAGCAAATATAGGCGGGATTTGGCTTCCACTTGTTAGTTATCTCCGGTGAGGAGTTCAACCAATTTTCCAGATCCTAATTTGAATCATAGACGGACATCTAATCGGGGGGTGGAGTAGGAATGAGGTAAAAATGTGGAAAAAGAAAACAGGACGTTTTTCATAAAGTATTTTGAGATGAAACTTTCAGTAGTTTTGCAGATGCATTTTCTGGTGGCAAATCAGGATTGGTTGTAGTCATAAATCCTCGGGGGATGAATTTCCGCAGAATTTCTCCCACTTTGATCACTAAGTTCCATGGAAAAGCCGTAGAAACCTTGGGGGAAAGAAAACAGTATTTCCAACATACAGGCAATTTTTCCACAGGTACTGCAGCTCTTCAGCCAAGTTTACAGTGACTTGTGGGAGAACCCCTGTTAAAGTGCAACTTCCGGTTCATCTTTGGTTAATATATTTCCTGTTGCTTTCCTTTGAGCCTATCAATAGAGTACTCTTGCACAAGACGTTTTAATATACACCTGTTACTTCGAGTAATCCATAAGATATTCAGTGTCATCAGATCCAGGAGTGTAAAATGATGCAAAGCCAATCATATTAAGTTGCAAAGGTATATTATTATCACTTTAAAGCCAGTCTAATTTTACATGGAGCTTCAGATGATTCAGAGCTCACTATTGTTTGTCAGCTTTGGGCTCCTGCTAAGAAGAATGCATATTCTCAAGGATGTTTTCTATCTATAATCAAATGTAATATGTACAATGTGGCATATTCTTCCTACTATTTCTGCTCTTTGTTACAAGTACTTGTGGCAAGCAGTTGCTGGGCTGTCTGACATCTCCTCACCAATCTTACTCCCTGCTGGTTTCACTGATTCCTAACTGTTCCTTGTAGTTTGTCCATTCATTGCATTGCCTGATTCTGGCCTGATTCTAGTTAATATTACTTTCGATTTAACCAATGTCTTTGGCCCTGCCTTCCTTTTGATAATGACCTGAGGTTGAACCAGACTAAGTGCAATTGTCATATTTAAGGCTGAGGTAAGCTTCTGACCACCTGCATGCTAGCTTTCAGTGACTATTGGACAAGGACAGCCCAGTTCTCTTTCGATATCAACATTTTCCAATCTCTTTCCGTTTAAGAAATACTGTGTGCCTCCATTCATCCTACCAAAGTGGATAACCTCACACGTCTTCACATTATATTCTATGATGCACTTGTCCATTCACTTTTTTCTGTCAAAATCCTCCTTAAGCCTCTGTACATGTTCCTTACAAACATTGGGATTGAGAATTTTATCATCTGCAAACTTGGATGTATTACAATATGTCCCCACATCCTATTCATTGATGTGATTGTGAATAGCTGAGGCTCAAGCGCTGATCCTTGTGGTATCCTGCAGCTCACTGTCTGTCAATGTGAGAATTACTTTTTTTTTATGCCTATAGTTTTCTGCCATTAAGCAGTCCTCAATCCATTCTAATATGTCCCTGATCCCAAGTGCTTTAACGTTGTTTACTAATCTCCTATGTCAGACTTCATCAAAAGTCTAAATCCACCACATCTTCTGGTTCCCCCTGATGGATTCTTCTTGTAACAAACTTTTTTTAAAAAAAAAAAGCTCTATCAAATTTGTCATGTTGTCTCTCTGTACAATCAGATAATTATTCTCTAAGTATTATAGGTTCTAGTACTTGTCCCTACCAATCACATCACACTAATAGGGTCTCTAATTCCTTGCTTTCTTTCTCCTCCCTCTTGTGTTAAACAGTGAGGTTACTTTACAACCATTCAATCTCTAGGTATTATTATCTTGCAAAATTTTATTAATTCGGCAATCAATGTATTGACTCTTTTCTCTTCTCCAATCATCTCTTTGAACACTCTAGGGTGGAGATTGTCATGTTTCAGGAGTTTTGTCAACATTCAATCCCATTAACTTTTCAAATTTTGCTGATATTAATTCCTTTCAGTTCCATACTCTTCAATCTTAACTTTTTCAGGGAGACCTCATATCTATTATTTAATTAGCTTCTTTGTTATTTCTCTATTACTACTTATAAAAAAATCTCAATTTATAATGGGCCCATATTGTCTTTATTAATCTTTTTCTTTTCAAATAAATCTGTGTAGAAAGTTTTTACAATCAGTTTTTGTGTTTCTTGCTATTTTACATTCATAGTCTATTCATTTTCTTTATCAGTTTCTTTGACCTCCTTTGCTGAATTAGTCTTAAAGTCATACAGCATGGAAGCAGACCATTTGATCCAACCATTTCCTTGCTGACTGCAATCACAAACTAAACTAGTCCTATCTACCTGCCCTTCGCCCATATCCCTTCAAACGTTTCTTATTCATGTACTTATCAAAATGCCTTTTAAATGTTGTAACTATACCCACATCCCCCACTTCCTCTGGAAGTTCATTCTACAAAGAA
Source organism: Chiloscyllium plagiosum (assembly GCF_004010195.1). Lineage (NCBI taxonomy): Eukaryota > Metazoa > Chordata > Chondrichthyes > Orectolobiformes > Hemiscylliidae > Chiloscyllium > Chiloscyllium plagiosum. The sequence goes on from NC_057714.1 coordinate 57,235,681, forward strand.
TCACTGTTTTTAAAATCGTTTTCCTCTCACATTAAAAATATACCCTTAATCTTGATATCCCCCACCCTAGGGAAAAGACACCTGCCATTCACCTTATCTAAACCCCTCATTATTTTCTAAATCTCTATCATATCAACCTCCTACACTGCCGTGAGAAGAGGTCTGAGCCGAATCAGTCTCTCCTTATAACTCAAACCCTCTATTCCCAGCAACATCAAGGTAAACCTCTTCTTAACCCTCTCCAGCTTAAAAACATCCTTCCTATAACAGGGCGACCAGAACTGAACACATTACCCCAGAAGCGGCCTCACCAATATTCTGTACAACCTCAACATATCATCCCAACTCCTATACTCAAAGCTCTGAGCAATGAAAGTAAGCATACCAAAGACCTCCTTAACTATTCTATCGATATGATGCAAACTTCAAAGAATTATATACCTGAACCCCTAGGTTCTACAACACTACCCAAAGCCCGACTTTTAATTGTAACAGTCTTGCCTTTGCATTTAGGTAAAACAAAGAATACCTCATTTATCTAAATTAAACTCCATCTGCCACTCATCAGCCCATTGACCCAATCGATCAAAATCTCATTGTAATCCTAGATAACCTTTCTCGCTGTTTACTATACCACCAATATTTGTGCTATCTGCAAGCTTACTAACCATGCTTTCTATATTCTCATCTAAATCATTTATACAAATGACAAACAAAAGTGGACCCAGCACTGATCCCTGTGGAGCACCACTGCTCACAGGCCTCCAATTCTCCCAGTTTTCTTTGACAATGTTTATAAGCCACCTGCTCCTTCATTCTAATTCAATGTTTAACTTACCTTGTTAGCCATGGTTCATTTGCAGTTTCTGTTGTATATCTTTGCCTTTTATGGGAGTGTATGTTTTTGTAACTTAAGCATCAATTGTTCAAATACTAGTCATTGTCAATCTACCATCAAATATTTTAACATATTTTTCCAGCCCACTACAGCCAACGTTCTCCTCCTACCTTCACAGTTTCCCTTGTTTAGACTTTAGTTTCAAGTAGAATTTTACATTAAGTTTGAAAAAAGATGTAGTTAAATCATACTATAGTTACTGTTGACACAATTTTTTTTACTAGCAAATTTAATAATTAGTCCTTTTGCATTGCACAATGTCAGATCAAAAAAAAGTCTGTGCTCTAATTGATTCCTCAACATTTTACTCCAGAAAACATTCAAACAAATTTCAGAAATTCTTCTTTCATAGCACCGGTGCTCATTTGATTTATGTAATGTTCCATCAAAGTGGTTCCCTCTAACCACCTGTATACAATGACGATGTCACCACACTGAGGGCATCACTGGCTTCTAGTTCCAGAGCTGCTGCTTTGCACAGACCCCTGAAGCCCATGCAACCTATGTGTAAATTGAAGTCACCATTGATTACTGCATTCCCTTGCTACAGGCACCTCGATTTCCTGATTTATGCTGTGCCTTATATTACCAGTACTGTTTGGCAGCCTATAAACCACTTCTACCTATGATTGCTACTCCTTGCTGTTTCTCAGCTCCTTTCAAACAGACTCTGCATTCTGCTTTTCCAATCAGAGACTCTCTCCCACTAATACACTGAACGTTTTCCTCATTATTAGCACAACTCCATCTCCTTTTACCTTTCTACATAGCTTTCCTAAATGTCAACTATCCTTTTAATATTCAGTTCCCAGTCATCTTCATCCTGCAGCCATCATAGCAATTAAAATATTTTTTTTAGTTCTTCTTGTAGAGTTAATTCACTTATTGTGAGTGCTATGCACATTCAGATAAAGTTCTTCATTGTGCTTTTTTAACATTACTCTGTAACTTTATCTTGATATAATTCTAGGATTTGTTTCTGTAGCTTTCTACTTCCACTTAACAGCTTTTCTACTTCCTATAAGCAGCATTCTTCCTCTATCAGAATTCCCTCTCGGGTTCCCATCCTCCTGACAAGTTAGTTTAAACACTCCCAAACAGCACAAGCAAATCTATCCAAGAGGATAAAACAAAGATCTGTGGATGCTGGAAATTGAAACAAAACAGAAATTATATAACTCAGCAGTCTGTCAGCATCAGTGAAGAGCAGTTTACTGGAATTGAAATTTAACTGTGTTTTCTCACAACAGATAGTGCCACACCTGCTGAGTTTCTCGAGTAATTTCTGTTTTGATTTCTACCAATGAGGATGTTTGTCCTGATCCTGCTAGCCTGTCCTTCTTATGCAGATCTAACCTGCCCTGGAATGATTTCCAATGCCCCAGAAATCTAAAGAACCACCTCCATTTTTTTTCCACTTGCATGTCCATTCACTCAAACTATGGGGAATAGGTGGTTGTGTCAACTGGACTAGTGATCCAGAACCCTGGGCTAATATTTTGGGGATAAGTGTTTGAATCCCGCCATGCGAGATGGTGAAATTTGTACTCCAAGTTTGGTTCATTAAAGCACATTCATGAGCCAGATAGGTATGCTATGATCCCAAATGGTGACTGCATAACCACTGGGGGGGTTTTGTAAAAATCCACTCGGTTCACTAAGTTTTTAAGAGAAGGATAGCTATTATCCTTCCTTTAACTGGCTTATATGTGACTCCAGACCCATTGCAGTTGTTGACTCTTAGCTGCCCCCTGGATAATTAGGAATGGGGCAGCACGGTAGCTCACAGCACCAGGGTCCCAGGTTCAATTCCAGTGACTGTCTGTGTGGAGTTTGCACGTTCTCCCCATGTTTGCGGGGGTTTCCTCCGGGTGCTCCAGTTTCCTCCCACAGTCCAAAGATATGCAGGTCAGGTGAATTGGCCATGCTAAATTGCCCATCGTGTTAGGTGCAGTAATCAGAGGGAAATGGGTCTGGGTGGGTTACTCTTCGGAGGGTTGGTGTGGACTGATTGGGCCGAAGGACCTGTTTCCACACTGTAGGGAATAAAAAAAATGTTGACCTACCCAAAGCCACCCATATCCCACAAACAAACTTTTAAAAAGCAGACTCTATCCCGTGTCTATAATTTAGTAGAATGATAGAAGGAGAATCAGCCAAGTTTTTAGAGAAAAACATATACCAACCAGTCTCTGAAAAGTTCGTAAAGAGCAAATACTTGAACAGCTGTTACTCATAGCATTGTTCATCTTCTAATGCCTATCAACTTCCTAATCCTTAGTTTTGCAGGTTGGTTGAGGTTCTGTAGTTCTGTTGCTTTTTGCCCATCAATGAGTTCCAGCATTCAGGGTGAGAGAGAGTCTCTTGTTTCCATTTTAAATGAGATGTAGTGCTTGGAGTAAGAGAGGGTCTCTACCTGCAACATGGGCATAACTATGGAAGTTCTTTGACTAATACCTTCACACTGAAACCCAGGTAAAAGTGTTCAACCCCATGACTGTATTCTATTCCAGTAGATTAGAATTTTTTTTTAAAACTTCTTTCCTGGAGGCTAAAACAGCATGTCTACAAGAAGTGGTTTTCTGCCAAGAAGGAAGAAATAGTTAGCTTCTTGTTATCTGTTCTTGTTAAGTGTCTCCCTGTTTGACATTTCCTTCATAATTTACTTGTGCAACATGTCATGAGTTTCACACAGGACTTTGCCAGACAGTCACTACATTTAAATCCACAGTACATTTATTTTCTGTTGCAGACCTCCCTTATAAACACAACACATTTAAGAGAGAATGTCTGTCTGTAAATAGTTTGAGGTTCTGATAATAGAATGACAGATTAGAATGTTAAACAAAAAACTGGAAAAGCTCAGCACTTTTGGCAGCATCCATGGGGAGAAATCAGAGTTAACATTTTGGGTCTAGTGACCCTTCCTCTGATTTAGAATGTTTGTTGTATTCCCGACAGAAGTATGTACGAAGAACAAACTGACTGAATTGTTGGCACAACATCAACCTAGAAGGCATGATATGGTAGCCATTAGAGACATGGCTGCAAGGCACTCAGAACTGGGAATGAAATGAGATCATAGTTGATCTGATGATCCTCAACTTTAATTATCCTACCTTTTTCCTGTACCCTTGATATCAGCCTTGAATATACTTAACGACACAGCCTTAAAAGCCCTCTTCAGTAGAGAATCCCCTGACATACTTCCCTCTGAGGTAAGAAATTCCTCCTCATTTTTGTATGTCCACAGTGTGGCATTTTAAAAGCACTTAATGTGAGACAGAACAAGTTTAAACCACCATGAGGCAAGAGCTTGATTGGCCAAATAGAACAGCAGTGAAGAGTTATGTAAAGAAATAAGAAACAAAAATGGAAATTAAAAAAAACTTACAAAAGTGTAAAGGATGACAGTGAGTGAAAAGGTGCAAAGGATGATAAAACAGAAGGCAAAAGTTACCAATAAGATTATGGGGAAAATGCGCAAGGGACATCAAAATCAACATTTTTCTTCTACATTCTTGTGGAAAGAAGATAATCATGTGGATCCTTTAAACCAATGTTAATACTGTCAATAAGTAAGGAAATATTGGTTATGTTGAATAGTTACTTAGCATCAATACTTACAGTAGAGAAAAACTCCGAACGCAGGACATTTTTAAAACAAAAGTAATATTGAATTGGGAGAAAACTAACATGAGAAAAGGATCAATGAAGAAGATAGTGATGCTACCGAATGACTGATACCATGAATCAGGTGGGTCCAATCCCAAGTAAGTGAGAATATCACAGATGTACTATAATCCTCCAAAGTCCACTCAATCCAGGAACAGTGCCTTTTTTAGATTGGAAAATAGTGCACTTCACTGTTTTTTTAGAAGGGTAAGGCGGGGGGGGGGGGGGGTTAGGGGAGCCAGAAAATTACAAATAGTTATAGAG
>NC_057714.1:57242187-57249500 GCF_004010195.1 Chiloscyllium plagiosum
CTGTGACTATCGATGATACAAATATCTCAGGAAGAAGCCCAGCAATCACTTCTCTAGCTTCCCACAGAGTTCTCGGGTACATCTGATCAGGTCCTGGGGATTTATCCACTTTTGCCCGTTTCAAGATATCCAGCACTTACTCCTCTGTAATATGGACATTTTGTAAGATGTCACCATCTATTTCCCGACAGTCTATATCTTCCATATCCTTTTCCACAGTAAATACTGATGCAAAATACTCGTTTAGTATCTCTCCCATTTTGTGCAGCTCCACACAAAGGCTGCCTTGCTGATCTTTGAGGGGCCCTATTCTCCCCTAGTTATCCTTTTGTCCTTAATGTATTTGTAAAAACTCTTTGGATTCTCCTTAACTATATTTGCCAAAGCTACCTCATATCCCCTTTTTGCCCTCCTGAGTTCCCTCTTAAGTATACTCCTTCTGCCTTTATACTCTTCTAAGGATTCACTGGATCTGTCCTGTCTATAATTTACATATGCTTCCTTTTTTTTTAACCAAACCCTCAATTTCTTTAGTCATCCAGCACTCCCTATACCTACCAGCCTTCCCTTTCACCCTAAAAAGAAATATACTTCTCTGGATTCTCATTATCTCATTCCTGAAGGCTTCCCATTTTCCAGCCGTCCCTTTACCTGTGAACATCTGCCTCCCCAAACAGATTTTGAAAATTCTTGCCTAATACCATCAAAATTGGCCTTTCTCCAATTTAGAACGTCAACTTTTAGATCTGGTCTATCCTTTTCCATCACTATTTTAAATCTAATAGAATTATGGTCGCTGGCCCCAAAGTGCTCTCCCACTGACACCTCAGTCACCTGCTATGTCTTATTTCCCAAGAGTAGGTCAAGTTTTGCACCTTCTCTAGTAGCTACATCCACATAGAATCAGAAAATTGTCATGTACACACTTTAAAAAAAATTCCTCTCCATCTAACCCCTTAACACTATGGCAAGTCCCAATCTATGTTCAGAAAGTTAAAATCCCCTACCATAACGACCCTATTATTCTTACAGGTAGCTGTTAGCATGATTTCCTGACAACAGTTGTTATAGCCAAACATTTGTTGTCAGAAAATTATTCAAGTCTGTTATTAAGTATGGAATTTTTGAATATCTTAAATTTTCAACTGATCAGAAACAACCAGCAAGAGTTTATAAAATAAAATTCTTAGAGAAACTCAGCCAGTCTGTCACATCTAAAGAGAGACTGAGTTAATGTTTTGAATCAATACAGCTCAATATTAACTCAGTTTCTCCTTCTATAGATGCAGCCAGATCTGCTGAGTTTCTCCAGCACTTGGGTTTTAATTCAAAGCAGCACAGTGCTTACCTTTTCCGAATTCATCAAATAAAAGAAATACCATGCCTGACAAACTTGTTCCTTTCTAAAACAAAAGCCTATGGATTATATTTATATGGACCAACAGAAGGCATGTTCTTGTACAATAGAATAGATTTAATGTTAAGGCAAGAGTTTCTCTGATACTGAACCAACTCTAGCTATGACAATAATCACGTGCTTTTGCTTCCCTTGTCCTTTGCTTGGAAACTAAATGAAACTGTAATATTGTACAGAGGTCAGTTAACTCAACAGCCAAATAATCCTTAGGAATTGATGATTAAATCCAACCCCCACTTTAACATGTGATTGCTGCTGTAGGGCTGTTTAAATAAACATTGGAGAGAAACTAAGCAGCATCCGGGGAGGTGGGGGAAGTTGGTAGGGTGAATGTTAGCAGTGATCTCTGTATCTCAGGATAGGGTCCTGCCCAAGTACTGCAGGAAACATGCGCAGGATGTACCAGAAAGCAGGTAATTTGGTCAAGAACTAATTAGACAGATATTGAAATGTTTGTTACTGTCTGCAGAGAGGAGGCAAATTTAATTCATTGAATAATTTGCCTTTCATTTTTCAGCTCACTCTGAGTTGGTTGGGTGTTTGTTTTCTTCTGTCCAGTTAACATGCCTGTTTTTGTTGCTACCTCTAATTCCAGGTTTCTTACTAATTCTACAGTGACGTTAGATCCTAAACATTTAAAAGGTACAAGCTACACACTCACATGCAGAGATGAAATTAATGTTTTGAATCAATACAACACACTTATTTTAAATAAAAAGAGAAAATGTTTTATGTACTCTGGCAACATCTGTGGAATGAGAAACTGAGTTAACATTTCAAGACAAATTACTTTCTTTCCCCCAGACCTAATTGTTCCCAAGGCTTGAGCATTTTCACAAACAAAACAGAAATTGATGAAAAAAAAACTCAGCAGGTCTGACAACATCTGTGCAGAGAAAGCAGGGTACTGAAGAAGGGTCACTGAACCTGAAATATTAACTCAGCTTTCTATACACAGATGCTGCCAGACCTGCTGAGATTATTTCTGTTCTTGTTTCTGATTCCCAGCATCTGCAGTTTTTTTTTTGTTAAACTTTTTCAGCTGGATCAATCTTAACTTTTTGTGTGTTTCTGCTGCTTTTAAATTATCCAAGGGTTCAGAACAGTAAGGAAAATCCCAGTTTTAATGTAAAGAACAAACTGAAGAGTGTCACCTTACATTTACCTATTGATGTGTAATTATCACAGATTTTGTACCCAAGCAATGCTTTCAATTAAAGCTGCTAATCAGAGTTGTTGTCTTTACTTAAATTACAAACTGTAACCCGATGCCACTTTGAGTCAGTTGGAAGTTCTTAAAGGTACAAAAGGTAATGGAACATTAAAAAGTTGTTAATTAATTGCATATATTTGTTCTTGCATTAATTGTGCTTCTTTAAGAAGCAATGGTATCTGCCTGCAATAAGCTTAGCACTTTAAAATGCTATAATTAAGTTGGCATTACTGAAATAGATAATACTTAGACTTAGTTTTAAAAAGACAATTATATAAATATTTGGAGCACCAAGGACTGTGGATCCAGCACAAACAGGTGCTGGTATGAGAGTAAATAGCTGAAAATGTGTTGCTGGAAAAGCGCAGCAGGTCAAGCAGCGTCCAAGGAGCAGGAGAATTGACGTTTCGGGCATGAGCCCTTCTTCAGGAATGAGAGTAAATATCAAACCAAAATCAGGGTTTGCTGTGCCTAATGTAGGAAGCATTCAATGTGAAAAGTGTTTTAGTTACAATCCATCTTACAAAATTCCTTCAATTATTTCTGACGAGCTCTAAAGTGTGACCTGAGGTCCCAATGTTGGACTGGGGTGGACAAAGTTAAAAATCACACAACGCTAGGTTATCATCCAACAGGCTTGTATGGAAGCACTGGCTTTCAAAGTGCTGCTTCATCAGGTGTTTGTGCTCTAAATTAGCTCTAAAGTAGGAATATCGCCTTAATAGTATAGCATAACCGTACAGAAGCTCTAACAAAATGTACTGTGGAACAAGGATTGCTTTTACGAAAGAGCATTATCCTGTATTTAACTGTGTTGTGTCTTCCTGATTTATGAGGGCTCCTTTCTGGCAATAACAAAGCACAAAAAATTAAAATAGTTGTATTTCTCAATTGTGCAAAATTAGAGAACAATGCAAAATTATGAGTCACATGATTTCTTTGGTTAATGCTCTTTGTTTAAAAAAAGTGTTCCTGTAAGTGATTTTTGACATCTCTTTGTGACTTGAATGTAAACAATATGAATAACTTTGACTCTAAAATAACTAATCACTGTGTACATTCTGTTAGGTATTGGACATAGCATCTTGTTCTGTGTATTTCTCCAGAATGTATTGAGGTAATAGTCAAGTTCAGCCAATTACTTGGAAAGAATTCTTATGTCATGATGCAACACTTTATTGATCTTGGCTTCTCTATGCAGTGCCAACAAAGGTCAGCTATTAATTTCTAACAATGAAGACTTGCAACAGCTTCTAAATTCCACCGTTTCTGCACTGAAACAGGTCACTGGCAAACTTGAGTTTTAATTATTTTCACTTATGTAGTCTTTCCTTGCATTATCAGTAACTTGTCCCTAATTGTCACTTTTTTTTGTTCTGAGACTGGCAATACTATTGGAATTGTGGGTTCAATCTTCAATCTGCCACTTTGTGATAGTTATGGGATACCTCTTACACAATGAGTACACACCTGTTATAATTATTATTATTATGAGTAGTAACTCATGTATCTTTAAATGGGATGTTATGCATATATATTCAGTTTAATGTTTCCAATTTATCTTATTACTTAGATGTGAGAACAACAGCAGATGCTTTTGGAAGCATTCCGCAACCACCCCCATATGGTTTGCACCCACCACCTTACTCTGCGGTATGCATCAAAAATCTATTTCTACTGTATCAATCTTATTATAATACTTTGAAGCAATAGAAAGGAAATCCAGCTTATTTTTTTCCTTTGCAGAACCATTGATAGCAACTAAAACATTAAAAATGTGCTTTCATAAAAATAAGGATGCAACTTTTCAGATTCCACTAATTCTGTTAATTAATTCAGGATGGAACTCTCTTGGGGATTCCCATTCAATTTCAATCTAATATTTAAGATGTATAATTATGCAGTAAATTATTTTATATTCTCTCATTTGTACGTAGGTGAGCTTCCAGAATTTATTTTTTAGGTGAAATCATGTAAGGGTAGTGAAATAATCTCCAGTGTGTTCCATGCATTCTTCTAATCCTAGCTGCATGAGTAAAGGCATAGCTGTAACTGTAACCATTCCAACGACATTGATAAATAACTTGGCAAAGTAAAGACTCACCTGATTAACATGGTTAAAAATCACACAACACCAGGTTATAGTCCAACAGGTTTAATTGGAAGCACACTAGCTTTCGGAGCGACGCTCCTTCAGGTAATTGTGGAGGGCTCGATCGTAACACAGAATTTATAGCAAAAATTTGCAGTGTGATGTAACTGAAATTATACATTGAAGAATTGATTGTCTGTTAAGCCTTTCATCTGTTAGAATACAGTGATAGTTTCACTTCTTTCATGTGTAAATCACAAAACCCTTTTTTTTAAAAGTTGCATTCTCGTTTCTTTCTTGTATCTGTTGGTTGAATCTCCCTCCTTTCTGCCTTACTTTCTATTCATCCATTAGATAAGGGTGTCACTGTCTAGGCCATTATTTATTACTCATCCTTAGTTGCCCAGAGAACAGTTAAGAGTCAACCGCATTACTGCAGTCGCATGTAGTCCAGATCAGATAAGGACGGCAGTTTCTTTCATTAGTGAGCCAGTGCGATTTTGTTTTTTTTAATAAATTTTATTTTTGTTTCCTCCCTTTTTTTTCCCCCCCCAATAATCAGCAATAGTGTCATGGCCATCGCCGAACCTATTTCCAGATTTTTATTGAAATTCAAACTCTACCATCTATTATGGTGGGATTCCAACCCAGAGCCCCAAGGCATTACCAGGTTCTCTTGGATTAATACTGGAAATGTGTTGCTGGAAAAGCGCAGCAGGTCAGGCAGCATCCAGGGAACAGGAGAATCGACGTTTTGGGCATAAGCCCTTCTTCAGGAAGGGCTCTTGGATTAATAGTCCAGTGGTACTACCACTAGGCCACTGCCTTCACCTTCCCCCTCCTTAAGTAGAGCTCCTGGAGGCAAGAAAGCTAAGAGATCAGCAATAGATATTTTACCCATAAACAAATTATATTCCTATATAAAATGTATATACCTATATAATTGACATATTGAATCATTAGGTGGTTGTTTGTGACCAGAGCAGATTTTTCGGTGTTGTAGACCTCATTGACTCTGAAGCATAAATGCTTCCAGTTCCTCTTTTGTTGCTGCTTTGATATGGTCCTTAAATATCTCTCTGACCTTATTTTTTTTCATTTTCCCTTGTTTTATTTGTTTCATCGCATTTTATGTCAGACTCTTGATCCCATCCATTGATGCTACTGTTATACATAAATCCCTGATTTCCCCTGTTTTATATCCAATCCTGATCCTACTATCTGAATCCTACTCTGCTCCTGTTAAGACCATAAGAAATAGGAACGAGATTACACGATTTGGCCTCCTTGAGCCTGCTTCACCATTCAGTTGGATCACGCTAATCCAACTACCTCATGTCTACTTTCCTGCCTTTTCCCTGTAACTTGATTCCCCTACTGTCAAGAATTTATCTATCTCAGCCTTAAATGCACACAAAGAATTCCAAAGACACTCCACCTTCTGAGAGAAGAAGTTGTTCCTCATCTCAGTCTTATTTTTATGTTCCTTTATCCTGGACTATGCCCTCTGGTACTCGACTCTCCCATGTGGGGAAACGTTCTCTCAGCATTTACCCTGTCAAGCCCATTAAGAATCTGTGATGTTGTGATGAGATCACCTCTCATTCTTGTAACCTGCAGTGAGTAGAATCCCAATCTGTTTAATCTTTGCTCATAAAACAAGCCCCCCATACCAAGAATCATTCTAGTGAAAATTCTCTAAACTGCATCCAATGAAATGATATATTTCCTTAAATAAGGGAACCAAAACTGTTCACAGTATTCCACGTGTTCTTACCAGCACCTTGTACAGTTGCAGTGAGACTTCCCTATTCTTAAACTCCAATCCCTTTGAAATGAGAGCCAACATGCCATTAGTTTTCCTGATTACACATTGCACTTGTGTGCTAGCTTTGAGTTTTATGCACAAATATCTCCAAATCCCTCTTTGTCAATCTGCTTTCTGCAGTTAGTCTCTTTAAACAATATTCTGTTCTTTGTTCTCCCTTCCAAAATGAACAATTTCACATTTTACCACATTTGCCAATGTTTTTCTCCCTTAATTAATCTATCATTATATCTTTTTAAACTGCTGGTAACCCTCTCACAACCCGTTTTTCCACCTTTTTTTGTCATCTGCAAATGTGGCTACAGAACATTCACTTCCAAGTCATTAGTGCATATTGCACACCATAGTGGTCCCAGCATTGAGCCTTGTGGAAACCCCACTGGTCACAGATTCCAACCCGAAAAAGAACCCCTTTTCCCAATTGCTGCTTACTTCCCATTAGCCTAATCTATAATGATGTCAATATAATACCGTCAACACCATGGACTCTTATTCTATGACCTGACATTTTATGAGGTACCTTGTCAATGCCTTCTGGAGGTCAAAATACAACACATCTACTGGATCCACTCTATTGAGACTTCCTCAAAAAGCTCTAATAAATTAGTCAGACATGATTTCCCTTCCATGAAGCCCATGCTAACTTGTTTGATTAGATTATGATTTTCCAACTGTTCTGCCATGCCTTACTTAATAACTGTTTCCCATAAATTTCCAACAATGAATGTTAGGCTACTTGGCCGATAGTTACTTGTTTTTTTTT
>NC_057714.1:57250615-57277606 GCF_004010195.1 Chiloscyllium plagiosum
GCTAGTGTGCTTCCAATTAAACCTGTTGGACTATAACCTGGTGTTGTGTGATTTTTAACTTTGTACACCCCAGTCCAACACCGGCATCTCCGAATCTTGATTAACATGAATATTCAGATCGCTAATAAATTAGTCAATGCCTTTTGTTTTGGAGGTATAACTTTCCTTTCAGTATCTCTGACTCAGATTGGTAAATGTGATGCAGAAATACCATCATTTTTGGGTCTTCAGCAGCCCACTTGGTATCAGTAAAAAACTACTGGAGGCTGATCAAACAAAAAAGAAAAAAAATTGAGCATTAGATATTAGTGGCTTCACCAGATGTGATTTTGGCAGGTTGGCATGTAACATAGGGCAGGAGGCTTACACAGCACCTATGACCTAACTCTGATAAGGTGGAGATGGGCAAACAAAACCTGAAGTCAGCAAATAAATAATTAAGGGCCAAAGAAACTTGTTAAAAGCTCAATTAACTAATTAGCATTACACAGCTCATCCCATAACACGGTCTGCATGGGCAGGCCCCTGCTAAAACAAAGGTTTACAAAGTGACATGAAGAAATGTGAAAATGCTGTATTCTTTGACACACAGCAGCCCCCTACCTGCAGACTATGATTTACACCCCAACACCTTACAATTGAGCTTCTGATGCTGCTGTGACTACTTGAGCATCTTTCCCAGTGAGAAACAGAAGTCTGACTCTGCAGCACATCAGCTCATGCGCTGCTAATTATGGCTACGGGACACAGGCTTCATTCCAGTCACTGTCAACCTTCCTTCTGGTTGTGGGGTGGGGGAGGGGAGGCCTGTCCTCCTCTTCCCCTTCCCCGCCCCCAAAAACCCCATTCTTGTTGTATCTTAGCCTGAACATGAGTGTTTTGTGAAGTTGGAAGAAACATCAGTTCTCTTCCTGTGTTTGTAAAATTCCTGCAGGCTATGTGCCAGGAAACCCATGCTCCCATGTGACCTGGTCCTTACCCTGTTCATGAAGTAGGAACAGATCCAAGCAGAGTCCAGAACTGGCAGGTTAAAAGGCCCATCTCTATTCTAAAGTCTGATAGTAATTACAGCTTTTCCATTAAAACTGCATCTTCTGAACACTTTAAAACAAAACTCTTGCCTACACCTCTTCTGCTCCCCCAGGCCAGCCTCACCCCTTCGTAAACCTCATTAGCCACATTATAATAGCTAAAAACTATTGACTATACCGTAGACCCCCAAGCAAACAACTAAACTCTCCACGTAACTTTATAAACAATAGAAAAGACAATAGTTAAGCACTTGGATTGTAGCAAAGAGCACATATAGCTCCCAGGGTAAACGTACAGATCTATGAATTAGCACAATTGTGGATATCTAGGCCGAGTACCTAAAAGCAATGGGGAATTATGGAACACTTACATTTGGGTCTGAATTATGCTGGCCACCTATGGACAGAAACACAGACATGGTTCTGTAAATAAATGAGCCATGCTTTTGGCAATATACCCACTGCCAATCCATCTACTCCCTTTACAATTCTGGGAAAGTGTTTCCACCTGCCACGGACATAATTGAGGCCCTGAGGTGGCAGTTTGAGAGAGGCCCTGCAAGTTTACCCCCGAGGGTTGTTGCTGAGTGAAAGTAGAGAATGCCTCTTTCCAGAGCCCCTGTGTCAATTGGAATTCCCAATCCCAGTTTTCCCCTCTGTCAACCCTGCCCTCTTACCCTGTCAGCCTGGCTTCAGTACAAACTCAGACTTGCCTATATGTTTGTATCCATCGCTAAAAGTAATCTCTTCAGAATAATTGCAGGACTGGCGGGGCCACGACTCTTCCCTAGCACTGTTAGTCATCAGCTGGTTGGCAAGTCTGAGATCCAGGTCATTGTCTTCAAGATGGATACAACTCCTGCCTCCTACCTCATACTAATTAAAGTCCATCATCCAAAAATAATAAAGCAGTGTGAACCATTTAGGTGGAAATTGGCTTGCCCCTGAAATTTATTCAGTGATCATGGAGACATCCTTAGTGTAGCATCCAGCCCTTGATTATAATACTATCTACCCTTTCAACAGATAAGAATGTATTCTACCTTGTTATCAATGAGATTAAAACATCCCTTGACTCATTTGATGACTTCTCAATTAAAATGTCAATCTTTTAATTTACCACTTTTTAATTTGCAGCTGCAGCAATCTGACAACACACTATTCACCTCTTTCAATCACAGCACTGTCATGAAACAAATACAGAGAATGCCTGAGAAACTCAGCAGCGTCTGTGGAGAAAGAAATAGAGCTAAAGTTTCTAGTCTAATATGACTCTTCCTTAGAACTGCAAGGAGTTGGGAAAAAGGTGGTTTTTGCACTTTTGACGGGGCGAGAGGCACAAATGGTGTGGAAGCCCTGTGCAAAAGACAAAGGTGTTGGTAATTGTGATGAAAGAGAAATAGAGATATAAAATGGGTGTAAATTAAGCTGCAAAAGGGAGAAAGTCCTCTTCGCTGAGAGGAAAATAAATAAGTCACAAATAAGACAAGCCCGTGGTTTGGTGGAGGACTGGTTCTGAAGTTGTGTAATTCAGTACTGAGTCTGAACGCTGTCAAGTGTCTAAGTAGAAAATGAGCTGTTGTTGCTTGAGTTTGTTGTTGTGCTTCATTGGAACATTGCGGCAGGTCCAGGACAGGAATGTTAATATAAGAGTAATGTGGTTTATTGAAATAGCAAGCACATGGGAGGTCATGGTGATTCCTCTAGACAGCAAAGTGGTCACCCTGTCTGTATTTGGCCTTGACAATGTAAAGGAGACCACACTGTGAGCAGCAGATACAGTAGACTAAATTGAAAGAAATCTAAGTAAAATGCTGCTTCACTTGGAAGATGTGTTTGGGATGTTGGAGAGTGAGGCGAGAGGAGGTGAGCAGGTAAGTGTTGCACTTTCTGCAATTTCATGGGATAGGAGAGTGAGGAAGTGCTAGGACTGATGGAGTGGATCAGGGTGTTATAAGAAATGGTACCTGCAGAATGATGACTGTGAATGGAACATTCGCTGGGTAGCAGCTGCTAGAATGGAGGAGATTGCAGAGGAAAGTTGGGTGGAAAATGAGGATGAAGGGAACCCTATCTTTGTTCTGGGAAGGACAAAATGTGAAGGCAGAAGTGTGAGAGAGGTTAAATATGGTAGGGGACCCTGCCAACCACAGTGGGGAGGAGGAATTCTTGGTTGAAGAGGAAGGAGATCATGTCAGAGGCCCCCTGGTGGCAGGTGGTATCATCAGAGCAGATGTAATTTGCAAGAGCCTGTATTTGGGGTACAGTCAGATAACTGTGAATCCAGCAGCCTATAATGAATATTGGTGTGCAGTCTATCTTCAGAAATGCAAACAGAAGTCAAGAAAAGGGAGGGAGGAGTCAGATAGACCAGGTGAAGATGAGAGAAGGATGGGAGTTGAAAGCAAAATGGATGGATTTCTCCAATTCCAGACAAGAGCAGGAAGTGGCACCATTGCCATCATCTATGTATCAAAGTGAGTTGGAGGTGAGGCCAGAGTAGGATGGAACAAGAAATGTTCTGCGTAGCCCACAAAGAAATGGGCATATCTGGGATGCATATGGGAGCACATGGGCAGACTTTTGACTTGGAGAAAATGAGATGAGTTAAAGGAGAAGTTGTTGAAAGTGAGAACAATCTTCACCAGGTGAAAGAGGATGGTCGTGGATGAAGACTGTTCAGCCTTCCTTTCAAGAGAGAAGCAGAGAGCCCTCAGACCATCCTGATGGGGAATGGCATGTAAAGGAAGTGCACGTCCATGAAGAAGAATTGCAGCTTGATTCAATGGTGGAATCGTAATCCGGGACATCGGAGAATGTGTCTGAGAATTGGCATTCAGCATCAGCAGGTTTGATAACAAAGTCTAGGTAGAGAATGGAATGCCACAAGTCCAGAGGGAAACAGGTTGGATTAGCTGAGGAGAGCAGAGAAATTAAAAAATGTCACATCATTGAAGAGAATAATGAAAGAGATTACCATCATGACTTGCTTTATTGGACACATACAACTCAAGTTACAGTATCTTGCAATGAACTGTATAGGAGGTTGATGTCATCAAGGTTAATTATTTTCATGCACGACAAACAGGAAATTAATTTAATGTGATAAAGCAAGTAGTTTCCAATTATAGAAAAGTTTGTTTATTTCATTCTTTGATTTCTTCTAGATTTCATCCCCCAATCCCTTTGTACTTCAGACAAATGAAAACTATGCTCCTCCTGGATATCAACCCAACTACCCTGCATCTCCACCATACTCACCATATCCAACATACCCAACAGCGCCACAACCCTCAAATGCTCATCCACAATATGCTGGCTATGAGAAGTCAGTTGCTGCATCATCTGTGGCTTTTGCTGCACAGAATACTGGTGCTGCAGCTGCTGCTCCAATTTTACCCTACTTTGTCAACCAGCATCCTACTTCAATTTGTGTCTTCAATACACAAAACACTGCATCAACATATCTTGTCAACCAGCAGCAATATGGATCAACATATGTTATCAACCAGCAGCAAATTGCACCAACATTTGTTGTTAATCAGCAACATCCAGCACCTCCAGTGGTTCTGATTCAGTCTGGTAATGTTGCAAAAGGAAATCGTATGACCAGAGGTTATCCAACAGAAATGACCTTCCAACAATCTGCACAAAATGTATCCAAAGCTTTAGCAAATATTGCCTTGTCTAATATAGGACGTGCAATACATTCTTCAACAAGAAATAAGGTATACAAAGTTGCATTGCATTTTAATATTTACTTGTCAGACATTTCTTCATTTCAATCTTATGCTTCAAAATCACAATGTAAGTTCAAATTCATTGGCATTTTAAAAGGGTTTTTTAAAACATTATTACCTATTTGGTTACTACTTTGTTGTTGTTGAAGATTCAGTCACATTTTGAGTCAGTGTTGTACAGCATGGAAATAGACCCTTTGGTCGAACTCATCCGTCCTGACTAGATATCCTAAATTACTCCAGTCCCATTTGCCAGTATTTGGCCCATATCCCATCAAGCCCTTCCTATTCATATACCCATCAAGATGCGTTTTAAATGTTGTAATTGTACCAGCCTCCTCCTCTTCCTCTGGCAGAATAATGCATCAACTTAAAAGTCTTAAGTTTCTTTACAGAGACAAATTTAAAAAGAGTCAAAGAAGCAGATTTTGAGACGTATAAAAATATTGCTTTACAGAGATGACTTTAAAGAGGGTCTTGATGAAGGAGGGAATAATGATGATACCCACGTTTATAGGAGGGAATTCCAGTGCATGGGATTGTACTGTCTAAAGCACAGTTAACAATAATTGAGTGGACAGAGGAAATATGTAGAAGAGGCCAGAGTCAGGAGAAATGGAGGCTAGAGGAGAGTGCACAGATGGGGGAGGATCTTCCATAAATATTAATCCAATATCCAGCATAGAGAGACATCATGTGACATTGAATTGAAAGAAAGTACAACCTAATAATAATTGTGACTCAAACATACTTGATAGTGGAAAGGAACCACCAATTCATAGAACCCATTCAAAATGTTTCAGTCTCAAATGATTAATAATTTTAAACCTAGTCTCATCTCTTCTGTTCAGACCTCCCATTAAAGATTGCTAATCCTTTGACAATGACATTATTATTAAAGCTGTTGGGGAAATAGCAACAAAAGCTGTATTGTAACGACCTGATATTCTTTTCTGGATTAGTGGTGCTGGAAAAGCACAGCAGGTCAGGCAGCATCCAAGGAGCAGGAAAATCGACGTTTTGGGCAAAGCCCGTCATCAGGGAGAGAGGCAGGGAGCCTTCAGGGTGGAGAGATAAATGGGGGTGGGGAGAAGGTAGCAAAGAGTACAATAGGTGAATTGGGGTGGGGATGAAAGTGATAAGTCAGAGAGGAGGATAGAGTGGATAAGTGGAAAGGAAGATAGGCAGGTAGGACAGGTGTCATGGGGACGGTGCTGAGCTGGAAGGTTGGAACCTTCCAAGGTGGGGAAATGAGGAAACTGGTGAAGTCCACATTGATGCTCTGGGGTTGAAGTGTGGAAGATGACGCGTTCTTCCAGGTGTCGGGTAGTAAGGGAGCGGTGATGGAGGAGGCCCAGGACCTGCATGTCCTTGGCAGAGTGGGAGGGGGAGTTGAAATATTGGGCCACGGGGCGGTGGGGTTGATTGGTGCGGATGACCCAAAGATGTTCCCTAAAGCGCTCTACTAGGAGGCGTGCAATCTCCCCAATGTTCTTTTCTTCCTAGCCCATGCCTGTCAATCAAAAGACTAGCAAAGTTTTTTTTTAAGTCTTACTGACTGTTGCAGCCTGTTTTGTTTAAAGTGCAGAACATTTTAAACAAAACTTTGATTATGACAGTTACATAGACCATATCCATTCTAACCACCACCCCTGAAGAGTATTTGCACCTACTCCATTAATATGTGATTGCCAGATTGCAGAGTAAGGTTGCTGTTGCAAACAAAATGTGGTCTGTTGGAATACAGCTCTCAGATCAAAAGGCTTTGCTAAGTTTAGCTTTCCCACTTGTACAAATCATGCCTTATCTTCTCTCACTGACAAAAATTGAATCTGATATAAATGGTATAGGTTTCCATAACCAGGCAAAAGTGAGGACTACAGATGCTGGAGAATTAGAGTCAAGAGTGTGGTGCTGGAAAAGCACAGCAGATCAGGCAGCATCCAAGGAGCAGGAGAATCAATGTTTCAGGCATAAGCTCTTCATCAGGAAGGGCTTTTGCCAGAAATGTCGATTCTCCTGCTCCTTGTATGCTGCCTGACCTGCTGTGCTTTTTGGCACCACACTCTCAACTTTGATAACCAGGTCCTATAGGTCATTTTTTAAACTCTAGAAAAATCCACCCCTTGATTTTGGATGAGCTAATGTTCACAGCACATTCCCTTCCTCATAGTTACTTCATAATGGAATAGGCAAGTTAGAAGTAACAGTAGATGGACTGATATAGTAACAGAGATGGGTAAAGTTGTCAAGTCAGAATTATTGATGGTAAAGAGAAATTGGATTCAAAAGCATAGCATGTCCAAGACACTAAGTTATAAACAATCTGAGCCTTAAACAGCTGCAATCAATATTGTGGTTTTAGGATTTAAGTATGCACATGGAAGCAATCCTTGTGTGTGCAGGTGATATCGCCAAGAGGCACCAGGGAGAGGAGGAGTTAAGGAAAAAGTCGTTGAGGGACTTCAGATGTATTAGGATGTGGATGTACATTGAAAATTTCATTTCCGAAGGGCATCTCTGGATCTTGTTGCCTCCAGAATTGGAGTTTTCAAAGGAGAGGGGTAACCGTTCCTTTAAGCTTCTTGAGTAGCTTGTGATTGGGCAGGGAGAGCCAGAAGGTGATTTTCCTTAGCCAAAACCTGACCAGCCAGTGTGCACTAAAGACTAGCTATTGGGCCCACTGCTTGGAGCTGCAAAATTTTTTTTTTTTTTGCCAACTAGTGGTTTAGCACTGTTGCAGTCGGCTACCCATTTGATCAGTTTCTGGACACTGATGCTGCACCTCTTCAAAAGTCCAGCCGCCTCTTTTGTGGAAGGCAGCTGCAAGCCCCTTCATATTGCCATCTGAGTTTTGATACTGCTGATCCAGCAGGTAGTTTCCACCTTCTGGCAAAACTAGGAGCCGCTAATTGAGCTCCAAGCTCACCTCTAGTCCAATGGGGGCATTAAGAATATTTTAAGATTGCTGGATTTCCCAAGCCCATTTGAAAATCCAAATCCAGGATGTCTAGTTTGACTCAGTGATAACTACCCACACGTGTCAGCCATATTGTTGTGGTTTCAAGCTCTATGCCAGAGGAGTGTTCTTTCGAGATCACTCATGAATCCTGCGCATTCTCTACCATGGGCTTTCTTGCCCCTCTCTAACTAGGATTGTTTCCAGACTGCCTCCTGCAGCGTCAGTGTGTTAATGGTGTGGCAGGAACCATGTAACCCTGTTTTACTGTATGAGCAGTCATTTCCTGCAGACCTCCCACATGTTTAATCGGACCTGAATATTAGTAATAACTGAACATCTATGGATGTGTGTGTGTGCATAGACTGAATGCTCAGTAGGCAGTGTTCCTGCAGGACACTCAACATTGCACAGCACTAACATTTTGCACTGCAAATGGTAGAATATGAATTAGTCTATGGTTTAAATTTCTTGCACTGAACATCTAATCTCGCAGATGGCTAAGGCCTTTTTTGGGGGAAATGGGTGAGGTATAAGTGAGTGGAAGTGCAGGTGTACAGCAGACTTGAAATTAAGCACATCCCTGTAGCAATGGTTAACAAATTGGCCACCTTGAGCTGCTCTCATTTACCAGTTAATAACTAACTGAGAGTAGAGAGAAGGTGATAACTCATTCTGTTGGGTGGTAAAAGATAAATGATGTAGGAAGTGGGGAATTGGCTACTAATGTCTTATGGTTCCTTGAATGGATAACTTTATCATGTTAACATTATGTCTCTGCCCTATTTCAGGAGAAGCAAGTAACTGTTACAACTGGAGGAAATCATGTGATCATATACAAGTGAATGAAAATGGAATTAACTGCAGTGTGTATATACAGCTCAACAAAGAATGTTGCCTTTGTACCATATACAATATGCATAACTGTAAACTCCTATACTTGTACTAATCAATAAAATCATAGCTTAAAATGCAAGATTTTATTCAATTTAATCTAAAGTATAAAATATGAAAGATGTAAAATGTTTGAGATTAGTTTTGTAGTGCTGTGTAATTTCTATTAAGAGATGTAAATTGTAGGACTGTTTTTGCTATAGATTACCTGAGGGACTACACTGTGCAGATAATTTGAATTATTCTATAGGCATTTACCAGTTTTTCAAAATGCATGTGGACATCGATATCATAAAGCAGATTAAAATTCAAAATCTTCAATAAAAATATTGAATTGTTTTTATTACGAAGAAATAGAGACTTGTCTTAAACTACTCATAATAGGAGAATGCAATTTTAATTGCAACTCAGCAAAGTTTTGAGATAAAGCTATTTAAAGTAGAAAATAATGCAAAATACATGACGCAAGAGTATTTCAGTCATCAATGTTCTAACTATCCGGTACCTTCCTAGCACTGTTGTCTTTCAAAGAGTATTAAACTGTAATTGTTATATACTCATGAGAGTGTAGCTAAGTTTAGCAGCTCATGGAGGATTTGCCTCTGTCAATGACTTTAAACATTTGGTGTATTTTGTTTCTGTCCAAAAAATATTAATCTTACTTGTTTTGATCTAAAACCAGGAGGCAACACTGAACCAACTGTTCAGGAAATTTGCAAATAACAAAAGCTACTTTTTGATACAGCCAACAAGGCAATGCCTTCAAGCAATAATTTTAAGTATGAAGCTGGATTTGAATATAAACAAGAATTTAATAGAAGAATTATGTTGATAGGAACTCAATGGGACAATCACAGTTTTAGAAGTTTTAGTGCAATTAATGTAATTTTAACTTCTATAATTATCAGGAAAAATAGTATCATTATTTCAAATACAAGATGCAAGCAGAGATTGGACAAATAAAGTTAGGATCGTATTAGTGTGGTCAATTTGTATATTAATCTTACTCTGCATTTACAAACAGGATACTAAGCTCTGTGTTTAACATGCCCATTCATTGATATATGATCTCTCCTTTCGGGGAGAAAACTGTAACCTTACGAAGTCTGGCTTATTCGTGACTCCAGACCCACAGGCCATAAAGACGTAGGAGCAAAAGTAGGCCATTCAGCCCATCAAGTCTGTACTGTCCTTCAATTACATTGTGTCAAAGGTCCACAAATCCACTTCCCTGCCTTTTCCTTACAACCTTGATTCATTTAATGGTTTAAAAATCTGTTTGTCTATCTTGGCGCTTCAATATACTCAACCAACTAGCTTTAATGGCCCTCTGAAAATCCCACAGGTTTACCATCCTCTGAAAGAAAAATATCTACCTCATCTCTGACTTAAACGTGTGACCCCTTTTCTGAGATTATGCCCTCTGGTCCCAGAAGGGGAACCTCCTTCTCTGCATCTACCCTGTCAAGGTCCCCGAAGAATCTTGTATGTTTTAAAAAGGTCATGCATGTCTTATGGTTTAATATTCCAATGAGTACAGATCCAATCTACTCAACATTTCATCCTAAGCCAACCCTTTCATACCTGGTATCAGCCTAGTGAACGTTCTCTGGACTGCCTCCAATGCCAATATTTTTTTTCTTTCAATAAGGAGCCCTAAACTGGTCATCCTGTTTCAGCTGTGGTCCGACTAGTGCCTTGGATTGTTTTAGCAAAATCTCCCCACTTTTATACTTCATTTCCTTTGAAATAAGATCCAATCTTCCGTTCACTTTCCCTCTTTGGGTGCTAGCTTTTTGCAATTTATGGATGAGAACTCCCACGTCCCTCTCTAGCATTTTGCAGTCTCTCTCCATTTAAATAATATTCAGCTCCTCTATTCTTCCTGCTCTCACACGTTCCCACATCATATTCCATCTGCCAAGATTTTGCTCAATTCCTTAACCCGTCTCTATCCCTCAGCAAATTCTGCCATCTTCAACAATTGCTTCCCTACCTATTTTTATCATCCACAAACTTGACTATCATTCATTCACTTTCTTCATCCAAGATCTTAACATGTATTGTTAATAATTATTGCCCCCAGCACTGATCCCTGTGCCATTCTACTAGTTACAGGTTGCCATCCTGAAAGCTTCCCCCACCCCTTATCCCAACTCTCTTCTGTTCTTTAGCTAATTCTCTATCCATGCTAATGCAATTCCTCCAACACTATAGGCTCTTATTAATAATTAAATGTGTGGTATCTTACTAAGCACCCTCTGAATATTTGAAGTGGGAGTAGTGATTCTGATATATTTTATTTGTCTAACCTGTTATCTTTTTAGAGCTCTAGTAAATTTGTCAGGCATTATTTTCCCTTTTCTCCAGCCATGCTGACTTTGCGTAATTATTCAGGATTCCCAAATGCTCTGTAACATCCTTCATAATAGAATCCAACATTTTCCAAATAACAGATGTTAAGCTAACAGGCCTTTTCTTTTGTTGTTTTCTGTTTTTAAATGAAAGTGTTAAATTAGCAATTTTCCAATCCTTTGAAACTTTTCCAGAATCTAAGGATTTTTGGAAGGTTTTTACTAGTGCATCCACTATTCCTGTAGGTACATCTTCTAATATCCCAGAATGCACCTCAACAGGTCCAAGGGATGTGCCCTTCTTTACCCCTAAATGTTTTCCTAGCACTTCTTTTTTCCTCTAGTGATACTTATGTATCCTTTGCCTCTTGATTATTTAGTAATTTTGGAATACTAAAAGTGTCTTCTACTCTGAAGACTAATGCAAAATATTTAACCAACACCTCCCCCCCCCCAGTCATTCCTTTGGGATCACTCATTATTTCCTCAGCTGTGTTTACTATATTCTCTTTTTACATATTTAAATAAGCTCTTGCGGACCATCTTGATATTACTTGCAAGTTTACCCATTTTGATGTTTTTTAAAACTTTCACAATCCTTTTTCACAATCCTACCACTATTTTGTCATATTTTATGTTATTCTTGGAAATTAATGTTATCTTTAACTTCCCTGGTTAAGCATGGTTGGCTATTCCCCTTCCTAAAATCCTTCCTCCTTGCTCTGATATATCTTTGCTGTGAGTCATAAACTATTTTCTTAAACAACTATTGTTTCTCAATCGTCTTTGTCACTAAACTCCATTCCCAGTTCAATCCAGCCAGCTCTGCCATCATTCCTTTTTAATTAACCTTATTTAAAACCAGCATAATGTTTTTCTGACCCAAGTTCCTCTGTCAAACTGAATGCTAAATTCTACCAAGTTGTAATCACTGTTTCCTAGGGATCTTTTTTTCTGACATCATTTATTAAATTAAAAATCGTGCCACACTTGGTTATAGTGCAACAGGCTTATTTGGGAGTACTAGCTTTCGGAGCGCTGCTCCTTCAGGTAGCTGTGGAGCAGGATCATAAGACGCAGAACTTATAGCAAAAGATTACAGTGTTATGCAAGCGAAATGACATATTGAACAAATCTAGATTGCTGTTAAGTTTTTCATATTTTAGAATGGGTTGTAGGTTTTGGTTCATTAATATGTAAATCCCAGAACTTTCTCAAGTCACATTCTCAAGATAACTTAAGGTTTTATTTTACAAAAAGTGACATCTCAGCTCAGACAATGCATTAAAGGTTGGAGTCTGTCTATATCCCAATTTTGAATCAGACTGGTTCTATTTCCAAAGTAGGAATTTATAAAATGATATATGAATTGACTGCTGCAGATCATGCTTTTTGAGCAAAATAGAATGTCCACCAAGCATGCACACACGCAAACACTCTATCTCTATCTCTCTCTGTCTCTCTCTCTCTCTGTCTCTCTCTCTCTCTCTCTTCTCTCTCTCTCTCTGTCTCTCTCACATGCATACATACACATATAAGTCTATGGGGTGAAGTTGTATTTGCAGATACATTCTATTTTCCTCAAAAAGCACACAATATGCAGGCAGTCAATCCATATGACATTTTATAAATTCCTACTTTGGAAATAGAACCAGTCTGACTCAAGATTGGGATACAGACAGACTTTAACCTCACACCTTTAATACATTGTCTGAGCGGAGATGTAACTTTTTTTAAAATAAAACCTTAAGTTATCTCAAGTATGTGACTTAAGAGAAGTTCTGGGATTTACATAGTAATGAACTGTAACCTGCAGCCCATTCTAAAAGATGAAAGACTTAACAGCAGTCTAGGTTGGTTCAATATATCACTTCAGTTGCATGACACAGCAAACGTTTGCTATAAATTCTGTGTCTTATGATCCTGCTCTACAGCTGTCTGGTGAAGGAGCAGTGCTCTGAAAGCTAGTACTTCCAAATAAACCTGTTGGACTATAACCCGATGTTGTGTGATTTTTAACTTTGTCCACCCCAGTCCAATACTGGCTCCTCCACATCATTTATTAAACCTGCCTCATTATATGTCACCAGATTCAAAGTGGCTAGATCCCTGGCTGGGTGCACAATATATTGTTTCTAGGAAAGTGTCCTAAATAATCTCTATGAATTCTTCCTCATGGCTTCCTCTGCAAACTGATTATCTCAACCTACGTGAAGAATAAAGTCATTCCTCGTTCTCATGTACTGCCCTTTTTACATGCTCTCATTACGTCTTGGTGTATCCTTTGTCCCATAGTACAGCTACTGTTAGGGGCATATAGATTACTCCTACCAGTGTTTCCTTCCCCTTTTATTGTTGTTTCTTGCCTCCATTCATACAGATTTTGTTTTCCAATCAAAGATCATTTTTTGCTATTATATTTATTCCATCCAATACCAACAATGTAATTACACCACAGCAACCTTTGAGTCCCGCTTTTAACTCCCTGACTTCCCCTCTGTCAGGATTCGGGTAATAATCCAGAGATGATTACATTGGAGATTCTATGTTTTAATGTAGCTTCTAACTGTTCAAAATTGTTCAACAGAAGTTTTTTTGGCTAATGCCAATGTCATCAGTATTAACATGGATGATGACTACTGGTTTAGCCTCCTCCATCTCCATGTTCTTCTCCAGCCCCAAGGAGATAGTCCTTGACCCTGGTACTGGTAGGTAATGCAGTCTTCGGAACACTCTCCCACAACTGTGGAGAAAAGTATCTATTCCCCAGTGATACTGACCCCTGACCTAAATGCTATGGTCAGTTTTCTCACCCTCCCTGTAGATCCCATTACTACCCACAGAACTTTCAAGAATCTCATAATTGTTGATTAATAGAAGGGGTTGAGGCTCAATGTAATTGACTATTAACAGCCCTCTAAAATGGCCAACCAGCCCTTCAATTGGATCAAACATTTATAAGAAAGGCAAATAAGAATGAAACCCAGACAGAGCATTGAGCAAGGCACTGGATATGACAAAGATATCAGCAGCCTTGTTAAATTTCCAAAGGCCTCTTTACTAACTTGGGGACTAGTTTAAAATTGGGACGGGGTGCTTTGAACAGATCAGATAACAGCCTAACCCAGCCCATTCTCTCAGAATCATACATCTGAGCCAATATCCTAGACTTCTTCATTAGCATCCCAGATTATGTCCTTGTTATGATCAAGGATTGAATGGCTCTACTCTTTGTTCTCCCCTTGTTGGACCACAACAGGTTCTGTTTGTTTGGAAAGGATATATTTGCCAATTGTCATAGTTTGAGTTTAAAAAAAGAGGTTAGCTTTATTTCTCTTGAACAGATCTGCACAAAATAAAGCAAAGATTTCACACACTTGACATTCTCTCTGTCTTTTTAACTCACACTCTCACATGCTCACTGTGGGGAAGGTTGGTTCACTTACAGTGCATAGAGGTTAAAAGAAGTTCACGGTCTCTGATTTGGTCACCTGGCTGGCATGAGGTTGAATCGAATGTTCTTGCTGCCTTCCCTTAGTGGTCTTGTACTCTTAGCATGGAGTTCATTTAAAATTGTTGACAGATGGTCTACCTGTCCTTCTGAAGATGTAGAATAACATACCTCACACAACAGTTATGTGATTGGAAATATCCAACACAGTAATTAAAATTGCACTTTTCTTTATTTTCTTTTGAATTGCAACACAATTTGAACACAGTTCTAAAAAAGGATCACTGGACCTGAAACATTAACTCTGATTTCTTTCCACAGACCTGCTGAGATATTCCAGCAATTTCTGTTTTTGTTTGTCAACACTCAGTCAGGGCTGGCTGTCCAAGTCAGTCAGTGCAGTGAGCTACAGTCAGTCCTTGGGGTCAGCTCCATGAAGGTCAGTGGGAGTTCTCGGGGCCACTGCTGTGGTAGAAAAGTTAGTTCTGGGGATTGTGAGTGTTTTGGCTTGCAGAGGGGACAATAAGTGTAACGGGAGGGAGCTCGACATTTAATGGGGGGCAGTAGTGTATTAGAGGACAAGGGTTACTGTGAGATGGTGGGGGTGGGGAGGGAATCATTGACAGTCGCAGCCACACTGACCTCAATGGGGTGATAGTACAACACAACTGTTGGCATAATTAAACTATAAGGTGAGGACACAGGGTACATTTTGAAACATAAAGTTATAATTAGGAGCTGTATGGGGACCTGGGGAACCACTGGTTGCATAACAGACAGTTCAAGAAAGAAAGGAGCATGGAGATTTAGGGACATGGGTGTCTCTTGATTACAAGGCTGAGCCCATGATTTACTGTGCCAAGCATGACCTTTGTTGCCTTCTGTAATCATGTGAATTATAAATGTGCACTGGAAATGGAAAACGATCATAACCACAGTAGGAGTGGATGGAGTAAGTGTTTCTTTTCTGTCTGAACACACGGGCTCTACTCATGAGCAATGTGAGACCTTTCAAGGGCAACTACATTAATCAGGCACTTTCATAGTGCAGGATGAAGTCATCTGTAATCATAGTGTCCTCTGTGTGGAGTGCATGCAGTGAGTAACTGTGTGTGACAAAAATCCTGTTCATAAGCATTTTGTCTATGTCATTACTCATTGCAGATTGATCATAGCCATCTCTATGAAGCAGCTGTGATCACAGACAACCTTAAAGTCTTATCTGGGGACATAATTCGTAAAGATAATCCAAGAAGCTATAAACTGAATAAGGACACAGGTTATTTTCCCTCTTCTTAAACTGTAAGTATTCACCAACGTGCACTTGGGTGATACTAGGCTCCCCACTGCCTTCAAACCAAGAGACTCCCTTCCACATCACAGACAATGTCCTTACATAGGTACAACATAGTGTATGTATGTGGCAACTATTCCATTTCTAGCTCCAGATTGTATTGCTGATATGAAAAACATAGGAGATGCTTTTAAGTGTCTTTCTTTGATTATATTTGTTTCGGTGACATAACAAGGAGGCAGTTAGTGAACACAGTGTAATGTCTATGTTTACTTGAGGATATTATTCGAAATGTGCATTCTTGGAATTTCAAATTGAAAAGAGGTTAAAGGCATTGCTAAATCATTGGGTCCTGATTGTGACAGTTGTCATGAGCAAGGATTTCAATTTTAAAAGTTTTACTTTGCCCCTGAATACAAAAACAGTAACTTATTCAAAGATGTGCAGGTTAGGTGAATTGGCCCTGCTAAACTACCCATAGTGTTCAGGGATATATAGGTTAGGAGCATGAGTCATAGGTAAATGTAAGGCAGGGTTTGGGTGCAATAGTCTTCGGAGGGTTGGTGTGGACTTGTTGGGCCAAAGGGTTTGTTTCCACACTAGGGATTCTAATTCAAATATTCCATCAACTTTACATGCAGTGGACTTTGATCTGACCTGTCAAAATTTCACCTTCATTTCAGTGTGAGTTGTAGGCTCCTCCTATGCTGCAGGATTGTCTCCCCATCCTCCATGCTCCTTTTTATGTTACTGACCCTTTACTGACCCTGTGAACCCTATGACATTTCAATCTCCCCTATTTCTGTTGAGCCCAGTCAGAAGTCACATGATACCAGGTTGTAGTCTAACAAGTTTATTTAAAATCACAAGCTTATAGAGCACTGCTCCTTTGTCAGGTGATATGTGTAAGCACTTACGTATTACAATTAATTTGCCGACTTCACATACATGTCTTTATAAATTCTCATGTCGTTATTAGTCTAGATTTCCCCCATATCAAGGTCAGAATTACAATGACCTATATAAATGGTCCCTTTTTGGAGCTTCCAGGCCTATTCACAATGAGGTGTCACCCTACAATTTTCAATTTCCTCCTATTCACTGTCACCATTCTCTCTGGGTCCAGTATAATGAACCCCATCTTCAGATTTGAGCTATCTGTATGCGTTACCTATAATCTCTCTAATATCTGATGCCCTTTGTGTTGTAGAATGCCTTATAATATATCTTTAATCTTACATGTTATACATTTAGCTCAGTATAAGTGTGATTTCAACTTTAAACCAGAAAGACACAGATCTCTTTATCAAAATGTTTAATTATACATGCATGGGAGATGTACACATCAAATGATGGCAGTTAGCTTAAACATTATTATAAAACAAAGGCTTTATACTATTTGTACAAATTAACAAGGTTCCAATCAACAACTGCTACAGATAATAATTTCCAATCAAAAGATTTACTCAATCATATCTCAATCCAACAGTTTTCATAGAGCAAGTTTTGAGAAGCTTAATAGCTCAGGTTAAGGTTCTGGATGTAGATTTGCTCGCTGAGCTGGTGGTATGGCCCACTTTTTATTTATAAATAAATAAATATCAGGCCATACCATTAGTGCTTCATCCGGAGGCTTACTGATGATGTTACCTAGTATGGTGATGAAATGTCTGAAACCGAATCTCCCAGCTCAGCGAGCAAATCTACTTCCAGTATTCATATAGTTTACATTCTGCGTTAGTACTCATGACTATATTATCCAATCATATTCAAACTAGCACGCGTGATTATATTAGCCAAACATATTCAAACCAATACAAATGCTTATAATACCCAATCATATCATAATATGTTCACATCTTCTTGTATCTATCCTTGTAGTTACCAGGAAACCTGTAGTGTACCTTTTACCCTTTTCAACCAGTTATACCATTGTAATTTATAAACATTAAATTTTCAATAATAGTTCACTATTGGAGTTCATGATTAGTGACTCTCACCCCTGTACCAAGTGAAATTAATAAGATGCCGACTGACATACATCAGGAAAGCTAATGGAATTTTGGCCGTTATTTCAAGGGGGTTGAAGTATAAGAGTAGGGAAGGCTTGCTGCAATTGTGCAAGGTACTGGTGGGACCATGTCTGGAGTACCATAAGAAGTTTTGGTCTCCTTGTTCAGGGAAAGATATTATTCCATTGCAGGCAGTTCAGAGAATGTTCACTAAGATGATCCGCAATATGGAGGGATTGTCTTGTGAGCAAAGACTACACAGGTTGGGACTCTACTCACAGGATTCGAAGAACATGAAATGATCTCATTGAGACAGATCGGATTCTTAAGGGGCTTGACAAGGTAAATGTTGAGAGGAGGCGGAGGTGGGGACTGCAGATGCTGGAGATTAGAGTCAAGATTAGAGTGGTGCTGTAAAAGCACAGCAGGTCAGACACCATCCGAGGAGCAGGAAAATCGACATTTCAGGCAAAAGCCCTTCATCAGGAATGAGACTGGGAGCCTCGGGGTGTAGAGATAAATGGGAGGGGGTGGGGCCAGGGAGAAGGTAGCTGAGAATGCAATAGGTAGATGGAAGTAGGGGTGAAGATGATAAGTTGGAAAGGGGGGTGGAGTGGATAAGTGGGAAGGAAGATTGGCAGGTGGGACAGGTCATGAGGATGGTGCTGAGCTGGAAGGTTGGAACTGGGATAAGGTGGGGAGAGGGGAAATGAAGAAACCGGTGAAGTCCACATTGATGGTCAACATTGTGAACAGCTAACCCGAGAATGCAACATTAAAAAAAAGGGTTTTCTGATTTACACATGAAAGAAGTGAAACTATCACTGTATTCTAACAGATGAAAGGCTTAACAGACAATCAATTTTTCAATGTATAATTTCAGTTATATCACACTGCAAATTTTTGCTATAAAGTCTGTGTTACGATCGAGCCCTCCACAATCACCTGATGAAGGAGCGTCGCTCCGAAAGCTAGTGTGCTTCCAATTAAACCTGTTGGACTATAACCTGGTGTTGTGTGATTTTTAACTTTGACTATTATAAATGTGTCAAAAACCCATCAGCAATTCCAACAACAGTTCTTCTGTTTCTCTCGTGCTCTGACTTAAACCCACTATAGTCATATTTTTCTATTTATCTGTTGACATAATTAATTAAATTATCAAGGGATTCTGCCGTAAGTGGACCTCTTCTTACTAAATAATCTTATTTGTTCTGAGGCAAAAGTAATTGTTAAAGGTATCAGTGCTTCTTCATAAATACCTATTGTTGCCTTTACATATCGGTAAGTGATAACATTATCAGCTATACCTCCAATTGTACATAAAAATGTATTAACTTCTTCAAGTTCTGATTTAGTATTTAATTTGGAAACTATTCTGTATCTTAAGGATTGTTTTCGCCCAGGATGCCCAACTCTATGTTCTACTTGGCCCATTTTTGAAATTATTATAATTTCGGATGCCATGTCTTCCTAATGTGATTATTTGTTTTCCTTACTTACAAGGTTTTAAAAAATATTTTTCCATTAAAGCAGAGCTGTGGAGATTCTTACAGTCTTGTGGTCAAAATAGGTGATTTCCAACTCTTTGTTGCTAAAATGGAAGCTCTCTGCCTTTTCTGTGATATCTCTGGATAAATCCCAATATTTGTCAACTAAATAAGTGATTCTTGTATCCTTAACTGTTTACTGAATTAATCCTGCTGTTTGAGGCTTTAGTAAATGATGTCCTACTTCAATTATTCTTCGCACTGTTCCCACTATCAACAATGATCCCCGTTTCTTTAACATTCTTTTTCTGAATGATTCCAGCTCTTTGTGGTTTAAATAAGTACTTCCTTCTTTACCACGGTTTTAATAATGGATCTCCTGCCTTTCCTGTGGCCTTTATAACATTTTGTCATTTTTTCTCTTCCATTAGACAGTTTCTGTTTAGGCAGTTCTGAAGTGCCTAAGATTCACCTACTGCTGAGAGGTGAGATGGATTATCTCACGCAATTGCAAATTTATTGGAGTTCCTTTGAAATAAGATGTTCTATGCACAAAGAACAAGTGGTGCACAGTGTTTGGATTTCAATAAGACATTTAATAAAGTGCGACTTCGTAGGTTGTTGCAGAGCACAGAAGCTCTTGGTACAGGAGTTAATATATTGACATGGATAGAAGATTGGTTAGCTAAAAGGAAACAAAATAGTCATAAATGGCGTATTCTCTGATTGGCAAGATATAAGTGAGTGGTGTACCAGGAATCAATGCTGGATCCTCAACTCTTTACAATTTATATAAATGAGTTGGTTGAAGAGACTGAAGTTATGGTTAATAAATATGCTGATGACACAATGATGGGGAGTAAAATAAGTTGTCAAAAAGTGCTTGGGAGACTGCAAAGGGATTTACACAGCTTAAGTGGATGGGCAATGGCTAGCAAATGGTATATGGAGTGGAAAAAATGTGCAGTTGTCCATTTCAACAGGAAGAATTAAAGAATGCATCTCATCTAAATGGTGAGAGGGTGCATCTCTGGGATGCAGAGAGATCTGGGTTTCTCAGTATATGATTCACAAAAGGTTACTATGCAGGTACAGCAAATAATTAGAAAAGCTGATGGATGTTTATTTTAGGAGGAATTGATTACAAAAGTAGGATGTTATGGTTCAGTTGGACAAGGCATTGGTGAGATCACATCTAGAATACTATGCAGTTTCCATATTTAAGAAGGGATGTAAATGCATTGGAAGTATTTCAGAGAATATTTACTAGACTAGTAGCTGGAATGATTGCATTGTGTGATGTGGAAAGTTTGTTCAGACTAACACTTTACTCACTGAAGGTTGGAAGTGTAAGAGCTCATGGAACTGATGAAGAAGGGAATTGATGGAAACATGTTTGATTATTCCAGGGCATCAAAACTATGCCCTTTAAGTTGTTTTCCCTTCCTTTCCTTTGCACCGAGTTGATCTTTCTCTCTACATGTTTTGTCAATCCCCCCTTTAATTTGCACCCCATTTTAAGCTAGTGGCCTATTCAAATTGATCATCCTTTTCAGTTAAGGAGGGCTTGCCTATACTGTTAGGGTTTGTTTCAGTGGCTGCCTTGATTGGACTAGTGGGCCTTGCACCATTTACCCTAACACTGTAAGCAGTTAAATGCAAGAAGCTTGATTGCACATACTCATGAGCTGTTTAACATGGTTGCCCTCACCCCTGATACTGTGAGGATTTGAGCAAAGAGGTGGTCAAGTTAGTGAAAAGTTTGTACTCATTGGTGATAGAAGGAAGTAATCTATCCTGCCAGGTACATGCCTTATAAATTTAGGTATATGAACACAAGTGTTCTCCATTTTTAGCTCACAAGATTGAATGTAATTCCAATAAGATGTTAATGAATCCAAAACAAGTTAGGTCGGGAGCACCTACACATCGGAACATTTCTGAGAACTTTAATCTGCCACAGAGAAATCTGTTATTTACCTCCTGCCTTATTAAATCCCAAAAAGGCATATCTGAATCTTCAGGGGGGTCTGGGAAATGGTACCAAATTGGTCTGAATCTCCTCCCTAATGCTGCCCTAATTGAGTTGAACCAATGTCTTTCCATCAGGGAGACTTTTGTTCTCTCATACTATTACCAAACAAAAGTAGTAGAACATGTAATCATATTCTACTTTAAAACTAACTTTACCCACTTAGATATACTATTCTTGGAAAAACTAGCTGGTCTCACATCAGTTTTGTGTCATTCAATGTATCCTGTTCTTGTATCATCTTTCTGAGTTAACAGACACTGCTACAGTTGTATCAACAATGAACATGAGTTGTGAATCTTTGACTTTAATTTTGACTGTTAGCACTGGGACCTTATGTTCAGCATTATTACTCACATTTTCCATGTGTTGTTTCTCTTATTCACTGAGCAAGTACAACTCTTGATCCTGCTGCTCCATATCATTAACTACTGCTTCCATATGAGCACTTGAGGATTTCCAGACTGCTGAATTAACTTTAGATCTACTGTGGTCTCAACTTGGTGCATTACTGTGGACTGTAGCTTTACTGTGACCAGGAATATTACTGTTTCTTTGGTTCTTACAAACCAGCAAACACTTTCTCACCGGCATAACACTTCAAATGGAAATGTGAGTGCATAAGTAGTTGGCGATGAGCATGGGAAGGTAGTATCTAAATTTCAGACTTTGATTCTGGGAACTTGGCTGCAATGGCATGAATCTCGCTGAAATTCAGTGGAACATTTCTGCTGATACTTGAAAATAAATCACTTAAAATCTGCAACAATCTCATTTTGTCATTTCCATGGCTGTGATCTGATCGCAGGCCTTCTTCCGAATGAGTTTATTGCCTGTGTTCAGAAACTAGACATGGATTTTATTGTTTTTTTTCCCCTATGGACCATGACATAAAGGTGGATTTCTAAGTTCCCACCATACTCAGTGATGAGAGAGCTTCTTTATTTTAGAAGGTCATAGAGTCATAGAGATATTCAGCATGGAAACTGTCCCTTCGGTCCAACTCATTCATGCCAACCAGATATCCTAAATAAATCGAGTGCTGTTTATCAGCCCATATCCCTCGAAACCCTTCCTATTCATATACCCATCCAGATGCCTTTTAAATGTTGTAATTGTACCAGCCTCCACTTCCTCTGGCAGGTCATTCTATGCACACACCACCCTCTGTGTGTAAAAGTTGCCCCTTAGGTCCCTTGTAAATAAGACCATAAGACATCAGAGTGCAAGTAAGGCCATTCAGCCAATTAAGTCCCACTCCGCCATTCAATCATGGCTGATGGGCATTTCAACTCTACTTACTCGCACTCTTCCCATTGCTCTTAATTCCTTTTGAGATCAAGAATTTATCAATCTCTGCCTTGATGACATTTAACGTCTTTATAAAGACTCAGTAGCACATCGCTGTTTTTATATTCCAACCCTCTTGAGATAAATGACATCATTACATTTGCTTTCTTAACCACGGACTCAACTTGCAAGTCAACATTTAGAGAATCCTGGACTAGCACTCCCAGATCCCTTTGTACTTCGGCTTTATGAATTTTCTCACTGCTTAGAAAATAGTCCATGTCTGTATTCTTTATTCCAAAGTGCAAGATGTCACATTTGCTCGCATTGAATTTCATCAACCATTTCTTGGACACTCTCTCCTAAGCTGAACCCTGTGGGACACCACTTGTCACTAGCTGCATTTCCAAAAAAGAACCTTTTATCCCAACTCTCTGCCTTCTGTCAGACAGCCAATCCTTAATCCATGCTCACCTCGAACACCATGGGCTCTCACCTTACTCAGCAGCCTCCCGTTGAGGCATCATATCAAAGGCCTATTGGAAGTCTAGGTTGATAACATCCACTGGGTTTCTCTGGTCCAACCTACTTCTTACTTCTTCAAGGAATTCTAACAGGTTTGTCAGGCATGACCTCCCCTTACTTTATAAATCCATGCTGACTTGTTCTAATCCGACCCTACACTTCCAAGAATTTAGAAATCTCATCCTTAACAATGGATTCTAGAATTTTACCAAAAACTAGGCTAATCGGCCTATAATTTTTCCATATTTTGTCTTGATCCTTTCTTGAACCAGGAAGTTACGACAGTGATTTTCCAATCATCTGGGACTTTTCCTGACTCCAGTGATTTTTGAAAGATCACAACCAACACCTCCGCTACTTCCTCAGCCACCTCCCTCAGAACTCAAAACTCCAATCTTTCCCCTCTCACCATAAATCTATGCCCTCTAGTTTTGTACACCCCCACCCAGGGGAAAAGATTTTATCTATTTCCGCTATCCATACACCTCATGATTTTATAAACCTCTGCAAGGTCAACCCTCAGCCTTCAATGCTTCAAAGAAAATAGCACCAGCCTATTCAGCCTCTCCCTATAGCTCAAACCCCTCAACCCTGGCAACATCCTTATAAATCTTTTCTGAACCCTTCAAAGTTTCACAACATCCTTCCTATAGCAGGGAGACCAGAATTGAATGCAGTATTCCAAAAGTGGCCTCACCATTGTCCTGTACAGCTGCAACATGATCTCCCACCTCCTCTACTCAATGCACTGACCAATGAAATGTCTTCTTCATTATTCTGTCTACCTGCAACTCCACTTTCAAGGAACTATGAACGCGCACTCCAAGGGGTCTCTTTGTTCAGCAACACTCCACAGGACATGACCATTAAGTGTATAAGTCCTGCCATGATTTGCCTTTCCAAAATGCAGCATCTCACATTTATCTAAATTAGACTCCATTTGTCACTCCTCAGCCCATTGGCCCCTGCAACAATCTCATGTGGCAATTGCTTTCTTTCATGAATGGAATTGCACGAGGATTACAGTCTTAGTCTTTCCATAATGAGTCCAGAATTTCAATAATTTCAGACTAGATCATAGTGCTGTGGTCCCTCCGACCATATTAGTTAAAAGCTACACCAAGAGTAGCTGGTCTCATTCATAATAAAGAAAATATTTACTCCATCTACATCTCCTATTTTATTCACTTTCAGCTAAATGCAGAGGCTTCATTTGTAACTATACCAGTTCTCTTTTGTTGAGATTGTATTCCACAATTGTACCCAAATATGTTTCAAGCAATCTTTTTCAGTTACATACTGTGCTGACTCACCATGTAGCTGAACATAGTGTGCATACATAGCAACCTTTCAAATTGCACAAAGCTCCTCAAAATCAAATGTAGGAGTTCAAAAATATGTCACAATGTTCTTTAGCATTTAATATTTCAAATAAAATGTAAAAGGAACCTCCATCCAAGCCACATCACGTTTTTTCTACTATATTACAAAATGCTGAGATCTTGCAATATGCCACAGCCTCCTCTACTTGCATCCTGACATTTAAAGATTCACTAATTTGCACTTGTATTCTGCTTAGTTGCTACTTCTTTTCATTGGTATTTAGCCTACAAAATACAGTTTCGTATTTTCCAGTGTTGAGCTGCATTTGTAATCAATTACTCACCAACGTGACAAGTTCGCATGTCGGTACACACTTCCAAGCAACTCAGTATTGTCCTCTCTTACTTGCATGACATTCTAATCTTGTTAGTAGCTCAGTTCAGCCATGACCGAATGGTGGAATTGACCCGATGGGCGAAATGGCCTAATTCTGCCCCTATACGTTATGATTAAATGGTCAGTTGCCCACCAAAAGTTGTACTGAGTCCTTTTTTTTTCCAATCTGTAGGTTTACAGCCATTAAGATCCCCTCTATACACTGCTGCTTTTTGTCTTTAGATAGCCCTGGCCAGTAATTTCTTTGGGATGGTGATTCATTCTAATATATGCTTGACACTGCTTTAAGCATTGTGTTCTATGCTCCATTGAACAAGAATAAGTCTTCTAACTTGGTAGTGATGGAGAAGCATCTATTTATGCCATTACAGCTTGGATTGTGTATAAACTGCTCCTTTTCATGGCCTAGAGTACCTGTGAATTCTAAGTCTTAGTTTCCCAGTTCTTTTCCTGTGTGAAAAAAATCTGTGCAGTGATCACACCTATCGTCGTGGATGAAGTGAAGTAACTTAATAAAAATAAGGTTAAGTAGTTTACCCCTTCATAATAATAAAGGCAAAGTACTGCAGGTGCCAGGATCTAAAGTCCTGAAGTTCTGATGAAGAATCATATTCAACTTGAAATCTTAGCTGTTTCTATGCACACAGATAGCACCTGCTTAGTTTCCCCAGCACTTTCTCAATACACTCCTTCACATTGGTTCTATTCCCACAAGTTTAGGTCTAGTCTGTTAACTTTAACATCATTAAACCAGTTTAATTGGTATTGCTAAGAACCTTTCACTTGTCATCACTGTCATTCCCCAAAAGCACACCCGGACCCTCAACCACACCAGATGCAACAGAGTGTTCCAGGATGTAGGAATTGCAGCAGCTTCCAGGGTAATGGAAACACACCTCAAGGAAGCAGTAACAGAGATAACAGATCACCTGAACATGAAGCGAATCAAACTCCTCCCTTTTTAATGAATTCTACAGTGTTGTGATAAAGCCCTCAATGGCACCCTGTACCTGGGATAAACCTAACTATGATCCTGAATTCTACTCCCCAGACTGGAGCACTGACCTCACCATTATAAACCATGTTAAAAATCACACAACATCAGGTTATAGTTCAAAAGGTTTAATTGGAAGCACTAGCTTTCGGAGCGCTGTTCCTTCATTGTGGAGTACACAGTTGTAAGACCCAGAATTTATAGCAAAAGTTTACAGTGTGATGTAACTGAAATTATGCATTGAAAAATACCTTGATTGTTTGTTAAGTCACTCATCTGTTAGAATGACCACGTTAGTTTGACTTCTTTCATATGTAAATCGCAAAACCTTTTTTAAAAGTTACATTCTCAGGTGATCTTTAACAATTGGTGTCAGCCCAGATAACGTGTTGAAGGTGTTAGCACCCTGTGTGCTGCCATCAGTGCCATAATGTTTAGATTGATTCTCATTTTAAAAATGAATTAACAGAATCTTACATGGATTCGTGCAGTTTTTGAGCAAAGTACAATGTAACTCTGCAAGTCCAAATTCACCCCACAAACGTATATGCGTGTGTGTGTCTGGGGTGGAGGGTTGTGAGTGCCTATAAGAGAGAGTGTATATGTGTGTATGTGAGTGTAAAGGGGTCTACGTCTGTGAGAGGGTGCATGTGTGAATATGGGAGTATGTGTGTCTGTTGGAGTGTGAGTGTATAGGGGTGTGTGTGTGTGTGTAGGAGTGTGTGTGTGTGTGGGTCACCTGTAGTGTGACATGAACCCAAGGTCCCAATTGAGGCCCTCCCTAAGGATACCAAACTTAGCTATCAGCCTCTGCTCGGCCATTTTTCATTGCTGCCTGTCCCGAAGTCTGCCTTAGAGGATGGTCACCCAAAGATCCGAGGTCGAATGTCCTGGGTCCTGAAGTGTTCCCCAACTGGGAGGGAACACTCCTGTCTGTTGATTTTTGTGCGGTACCCATTCATTCATTGCCGTAGCCTCTGCATGGGCACCACAGAAAAATCAACAGACAGGAGTGTTCCCTCCCAGTTGGAGAACACTTCAGCGGCCCAGCACATTCGACCTCGATTTTCGGGTGACCATCCTCCAAGGCGAACTTCGGGACAGGCAGCAGTGAAAAGTGGCCGAGCAGAGGCTGGATCGCTAAGTTTGGTACTCATGGGGATGGCTTCAACCGGGACCTTGAGTTCATGTCACACTACAGGTGAC
>NC_057714.1:57277644-57289657 GCF_004010195.1 Chiloscyllium plagiosum
CCGCACACACACACACACACACACACACACACACAAACCCACATGCACACATACACATATACGTTTGTGGGTGAATTTGTACTTGCAGAGTTTCATTGTACTTTGCTCAAAAACTGCATGAATCCATGTAAAATTCTGTTAATTAATTTTTTAGATTAGAATCAGTCCAAAACATTATGGTACAGACAGCAGCGTACAAGGGGCTAACACCTTCAACACTTTATCTGGGCTGAAACCAATTGTTAAAGTTCACCTAAGAATGTAACTTTTAAAAAAGGTTTTGCAATTTACATATGAAAGAAGTGAAACTATCATGGTCATTCTAACAGATGAGAGACTTAACAATCAAGATATTTTTCAATGTATAATTTCAGTTACATCACACTGTAAACTTTTGCTATAAATTCTTACCACTGTGTACTCCACAGCCACCTGATGAAAGAGCAGCGCTCCAAAAGCCAGTGCTTCCAATTAAATCTGTTGGACTATAACCCAGTGTTGTGTGATTTTTAACTTCGTACACCCCAGTCCAACACTGGCATCTCCAAATCATTATAAACCACAATGAACTAATATGATCTTGCATAGATGGCATCAGTCACTATCCTGATGCAATGGTGGGTACGCAACTGAGAGATCCCACACAGGTCACCAGTCAATCTCTGGAAAGAGCAAGTAGCTTAAAACAACAAAGTGACTATTGCTTTCATGCCCACTGGAATAGTACAGCCTCCTACTCCTACAGCCCTCAGGTCCTGCTCCAACATTTGGCAGAGTTCAATCACAGTGTCTGAAGACATACAGAACCTGTATCAACACTGTCTTGTTAATTTTCAAGAAATTGAGTTGGGGCTGAAGGTTGGTGCAAAATCCACACATCCTGGGATCATGCACATGTGACCTCTCCCTGATCTGGACGCTCCTCGACCACAGTGATGACCTGCTGTTTTTTTCTGGGCTCGCCATTGACCCTAGTCCTCCTATATTGTCTTTACCTTCTTCGGAAGGCATCTGCAGGAATCAACATCCCACCAGTGTCAGAACGCAATACTGTCAGTGGAAATGACTGCATGGGGTACATAAGGAACAAGATATGTTCTTAAGTCTCAGGAGAGTCCTTGGTGGCTTACCATGTAGTTGAGGGCAGCACCTACTTCTCCATAGAGTGAAACACACCATATCCCAATAGCAAGGGGCATATCTCTATCATTCATTCATTCAACTTTAGCCTCAGCATATTCATCAACTTGTATTTATAGGGGATCCCACATGTGTATCAATTATGTCAGTAGTTTCTTGCATGGAAAAATATGACAAGCTCTTTACTACTGGTCTAGGCAGAACGAAAAGATAAATTATGAAAATTAAATTCGCAGAAATAGTATTACTCAGTTACTTATTAGTGGAAACTTTAAGAGGAAGTACTGCTATTTGCATTATATTTTCTTAATACTTGATTGAGAGAAAAATAATCTCTTTAAAACAATATAGAGGAGTGGTATTTTTGATAAGGGATAGTGTTACAGCTGTACTTAGGGAGGATATTCCCTAAAATACATCCAGGGAAGTTATTTGGGTGAAACTGAGAAATAAGAAAGGGATGACCACCTTATTTGGATTATATTTTAGACCGCCTAATAGTCAGAGGGAAATTGAGAACCAAATTTCAGTTATCTGTAAGAGTAATAGGGTGGCTATGGTAGGGGATTTTAACTTTCCAAACATAGATTGGGACTGCCATTGTGTTAAGGGTTTAAATGGAGAGGAATTTGTTAAATGTGTACAAGAAAATTTTCTGATTCAGTATGTGGATGTACCCACTAGAGAAGGTGCAAAACTTGACCTACTCTTGGGAAATAAGCCAGGGCAGGTGACTGAGGTATCAGTGGGGGAGCACTTTGGGGCCAGCGACCATAATTATATTAGATTTAAAATAGTGTTAGAAAAATTGAAGTTCTAAATTGAAGGAAGGCTAATTTTGATGGTATTAGACAAGAATTTTCAAAAGCTGATTGGGGACAGATACTCACAGGTAAAGGGATGGTTGGAATGTGAAGCCTTCAGAAATGAGATCATGAGAGTCCAGAGAAAGTATATTCCTGTTAGTGTGAAAGGAAAGGCTGGTAGATGTAGATAATGCTGGACGACGAGAGAAATTGAGGGTTTCGTTAAGAAAAAGAAGGAAGCATATGTCAGCTATAGACAGGGTAGATTGAGTGAATCTTTAGGAGTATACTGAAGAGGGAAATCAAGAGGGTCAAAAAGGGGACATGAGATAGCTTTGGTAAATAGGGTTAATGAGAATCCAGAGGGTTTTTGCAAATACATTAAGGACATAGGGTAATGAGGGATAGAATAGGGCCCATCAAAGATCAGCAAGAGCCACAGAAGATGGGGGAGACACTAAACAAGTATTTTGCATCAGTATTTACTGTGAAAAAGGACATGGAAGATATAGAATGTAGGGAAATAGATGGTGACATCTTGGAAAATGTCCATATTACAGAGGAGGAAGGGCTGGATGTCTTGAAATGCATAATTGTTGATAAATCCCCAGAACCTGATCAGGTGTACCCTAGAACTCTGTGGGAAGCTAGCAAAGTGATTGCTGGGCCCCTTGCTGAGATGTTTGTATCATCAATAGTCACAGCTGAGGGACTGGAAGTTGGCTAACGTGGTACCACTTTTTAAGAAAACTGGTAAGGACAAGCCAGGGAACTATAGGCCTGATGTCAGTGGTGGGCAGGTTGTTGAGGGAAATCCTGAGGAACAAGATTTACACATATTTGGAAAGGCAGGACTGATTAGGGATAGTCAACATGGCTTTATGCGTGGGAAATCATGTCTCACAACTTGATTGAGTTTTTTGAAGAAGTAACTATGAGGGTTGATGAGGGTAGAGCAATGGACATAGTTTATATGGACTTCAGTAAGGTGTTTGACAAGGTTTCCCATGGAAGAGTGGTTAGCATGGTTAGATCTCATGGAATACATGTTGGAATATTGCGTGTAATTCTGGTCTCCTTCCTATCGGAAAGATGTTGTGAAACTTGAAAGGGTTCAGAAAAGATTTACAACGATGTTGCCAGGGTTGGAAGATCTGAGCGACAGAGAGAAGCTGAACAGACTGGGGCTGTTTTCACTGGAGCGTCGGAGGCTGAGGGGTGACCTTATAGAGGTTTACAAAATTATGAGGGGCATGGTAGGATAAATAGACAAAGTCTTTTTCCCTGGGGTTGGGGAGTTCAGAACTAGAGGCCATATAGGAAGGGTTTCGAGGGATATGGGGCAGGTGCTGGCAGGTGGGACTAGTTTGGGTTGGGATATCTGGTCGGCATGGACGGGTTGGACCGAAGGGTCTGTTTCCATGCTGTACATCTCTATGACTCTATAACTGGCCATTTGGATACAGAACTGGCTCAAAGGTAGAAGACATAGGATGGTGGTAGAAGGTTGTTTTTCAGACAAGAGGCCTGTGGCCAGTGGAGTACCACAAGGATCAGTGCTAAGTCAACTACTTTTCATCATTAATATAAATGATTTGGATGTGAACATAAGAGGTATAGTTAGTATGTTTGCAGATGACACCAAACTTGGAGGCGTAGTGGACAGCAAAGAAGGTTACCTCAGATTACAATGGGATCTTGATCAGATGGGCGGCAGATGGAGTTTAATTTAGATAAATATGAGGTGTTGCATTTTGGGAAAGCAAATCTTAGCAGGGCTTATACACTAAGTGGTAAGGTCCTAGGGAGTTTTGCTGAGTAAAGAGACCTTGGAGTGCACATTCATAGCTCCTTGAAAGTGGAGTCGCAGGTAGACAGGATAGTGAAGAAGGCATTTTGTATCCTTTCCTTTATTGGTCAGAGTATTGAGTACAGGAGTTGGGAGGTCATGTTGCAGCTGTACAGGATGTTGGTTAGGCCTCTTTTGGAATATTGCGTGGACTTCTGGTCTCCTTCCTATCTGGAGGATGTTGTGAAACTTGAAAGGATTCAGAAAGATTTACAAGGATGTGGCCAGGGTTGGAGGACTTGAGCTATAGGGAGATGTTGTATAAGCTGTGGCTGTTTTCCTGGAGCCGCAGAGGCTGAGGGATGACCTTATAGAGGTTTATAAAATCATGAAGGGCATGGATAGGATAAATAGACAAAGTCTTTTTCCTGGGTGAGTGCAGAACTAGAGGCGGCACGGTGGCACAGTGGTTAGCAATGCTGCCTCACCTCCAGGTGATCCGGTTTCCTCCCACAGTCCAAAGATGTGCAGGTCAGGTGAATTGACCATGCTAAATTGCCTGTAGTGTTATGTAAGGGGTAAATGTAGGGGTATGGGTGGGTTGTGCTTCGGCGGGTTGGTGTGGACTTGTTGGGCCGAAGGGCCTGTTTCCACACTGTAATGTAATGTAGAGGACATA
The DNA here is from genome assembly GCF_004010195.1 of Chiloscyllium plagiosum. Taxonomy (NCBI): domain Eukaryota; kingdom Metazoa; phylum Chordata; class Chondrichthyes; order Orectolobiformes; family Hemiscylliidae; genus Chiloscyllium; species Chiloscyllium plagiosum. Next base: position 57,282,059 of record NC_057714.1, read on the forward strand.
GCTTTAAGGTGAGAGGGGAAAGATATCAAAGAGACCTGAGAGGTAATATTTTCACGCAGAGGGTGGTACGCGTGTGGAATGAGCAGCCAGAGGAAGTGGGGGAGGCTGGTACAATTGCAACATTTAAAAGGCATCTGGATGGTTATATGATGAAGAAGGGTTTGGAGGGATATGGAGGGTGCTGGCAAGTGGGAATCGATTAGGATGGAATATCTGGTTGGCATGGATGAGATGGGACGAAGGGTCTGTTTCCATGTTGTACATCTCTATGACTCTAAGTACAAAATTGCAGAATACAATTTAAACAATGTTGCATTTTCAAGATGCATTTAGAACTTCTGGCTGTTCTCAGATATTTAGAGGTATTGCAAGTGTATGTTTGTGGGGATGTTATAATGTTCAGGCTGTTTCAGTGTTCATTTAAATTTACATCAGTAGCATTCTCTTCCCCCACTCCTAGAGTAGCTGACAAGTATGTGCTAAACTTTCAACAGCACTTTGGTGAGGAGGAGACATGAAGTCAGTTTTATTCATTCAAAATTTATTGACAAAATGAAATATAAATGTATAGCTGTCAACTCTAATCACCACTCCAATGTTAATAAGTATCTCTGCTTTTGTGATTTTAAATGCAGGCCCTTTACCTGTTTATTGTTCCTCAGATTGTACAGATTTCCTTCGTTTCTTTGAGTTAAACATTTGATTAATGCTCACAACAATTTGTACGTTTTCAGTTGGCACATGCCTGGTGCTACAACAGGGTGATCAATCAGCTGATTTGCAGCACAAGACTTCCCTCACACACTTGTTTATTTCTTCAGCTGCCAGAACCTGTCAGCCAAAAATGTTCTTCCATGGCTCTTGGCTATAGAAATGAGTTACTATGTTAAGTTGTCTATTGGTCTCAGTGGCAACATTCACTGCACTGATTTCCATGCCAATACAGAGCTTGCCTGTTCAAAACCCTCCTTTCGTCAATGAAGCGTGTCCAGGTAACTTCTTACTTTTAATGTGGCAGTTCTGCTGAGATGAGTACTTCCGATTTTGATTATGATAATGTTGGCATAGGTTGGTATTCTTAACAAAGTTATGACCAGCTGTGTTAGGTCTACAATGGGTCTGGGGGTTGAAGTCACAAGTAATTACGTGGTAAAGCGCTGATGAATCAGCAGCTATCTATGAGTGATCCTCCATTACCTTTGAAAACCTTTTACACGTCTTTAAGAAGGCAGATTAAGTAGCACCAATAGTTATGGTTCCCCAATTCCCTATTCAAACAGTCATTGGCTCTGGAATATTAAATAATCAATTTCCTGACTATTTCTTTGCTGCTGGCAAGTCAATTGAATGGACTTTAACTCTCAGGCTCCAGCCATGCACCTAAGCCATGGCGCAAGTCTCTTTATCCATCTGTCTTGCTGCTGTTGTCAGCCCCAGATCAATTTTGGGCAATCTGGAGGACAGACAGGTAAGGAGCTGGCAGGAATCCAATAACACAAGAAGAAGTGAAGGCAAATCCCGAGTGACATTGAGTTAGGGTAATCTTGTGGGGCCCAGAGCAGCACTTCTGTTTCTCCTAAACCCATAAAAATAACTATCTTTTGGCTTCACAATCTCCTACAACTAAGTGCTTAATTATTCCATGAAAGAACATCCAGTCCCTCTGTATGTCACAGGGGCCCCTAGTTGCATGCAGCCGTGATTCCTAGATGATTCCAACAGATGTCTAACCTATTCTTAAAGAGGTTTTGGAGAAATTGTCTGTAAACTTGGAAGACTCGTAGGGAAATTAATATTTCAGGAATAATTTAGTGATAATCATTCAAAGTACATTAATTAATTTAATGTTATATCATTCTCTTATCTGTAAGCAGTGTAAATTTTGACATTTCAAGATCATGTGACTCTGTATAGCCTCACTTGACAACAAAACTTTCTGTGGGTGGTAAACAGAGTGAAGGTAACACAATAGCTGAAAATGTGTTGCTGGAAAAATGCAGGAAGAAGGGCTCATGCCCGACACGCGATTCTCCTGCTCCTTGGATGCTGCCTGACCTGCTGCGCTTTTCCAGCAACACATTTTCAGCTCTGATCTCCAGCATCTGCAGTCCTCACTTTCTCCTGTATAATAGAATAGAATCATTGGATCATTGCAGTTCACAAAAAGGCCATTCAGCCCACTGAGTCTGTATTGACATCCTCCCAAACCCAGTCCCCCACTCTATCCCGTAACCCCACGTTTGCCACAGTTAACCCACCCAACCTGCACACTACAGAGTAACTTAGCATAGCTAATCTGCATAACCTGCAAGTCTTTGGACTGTGGGAAGAAATGAGTAAACTCTGCACAGTTGCACATGGGTGGAATTGAATCCAGGTCCCAGGCACTATGCCACTATGTCACCCAAAATCCTTTAGAATTTTATTATACAGAATATTGTATTGACTGAATGTATAAGGATATCTCACATCTTCACTCTTTGTACGCAATCTGTATCACAATTTGTTTATATTAGCACTTTGTGATCCCCTGTATTAGTTTCATATAGGTCTAAAGTTATAATCAACTTTTTTCACCATTTTCTTGAACTTTAAAAGCTCATTCCTGGCACCCACAACCACAGAAACAAAAAAAATCATTTTTCCCAATTAGCCAATCTCTCTCGCCTCCAGGGATCTGTGGACCAGAAACCCAAGATTCCTCTGTTCCGCTGAGCTTCCTAGTGTCCTGCAATTAATTAAGTACTCCCTTGTTTTGATACTTTTTCAAAAGTGCATCACCTTACACTTAACAAGGTAAGTTCCAGTTCAGCTGATCTGCCCACCTGACGAATCCGTCTATATCCTTCTGTGAGCTAAGATCTTCTTCACTGTCAAACACCTAGTCAATTTTCATGTCATCCATATACTTATATATCACCATCTCCACATTTTCTTCTATATTGTTTATATGTGTCATAAACAATAAAGGGACCCAGCATTGATTTCTGTGGTGCGCCACTGGATACTGGCCACCACCCACACAAACCAACCTTTTACCACCACTCTCTCCTACCACTTAGCCAACTTTGGAACAAACTTGCCAAGTTACCCTAGATCCCATGTGCTTTTAACTCATTTATCTTGTGGAACCTTGTCAAAGGCTTTGCTGAAAAGCATGTAAACTAGACAAAGTCTTTTCCCTGGGGTGGGGGAGTCTGAAACTGGAAGGCATAGGTTTAAGGTGAAAGGGAAAAGATATAAAAGGGACCTAAGGTGAACTTGTTCATCCTGAGGGTGGTGCGTGTATGCAATAAGCAGCCTGAGGAAGTGGTGGAGGCTGGTACAATTACAACACTTTAAAGGCATCTGGATGGATATATGAATAGGAAGAGTTTAAAAGGATATGGGTCAAATGCTAGCAAATGGGACTAGATTTATTTAGGATATCTGGGCAGCATGGATGGGTTGGCCCAAAGGATCTGTTTCCATGCTGTATTTCTCTATGATATGTTGTATATATCAATTACTCTACATCAACTGCACTACCTGCATCCACACGGCTTATCATCTCCTCAAATGATTCCATCATGTTTGTAGGCCTCTGACAAAGCTACACTGAATTTCCCTGATCAAACCTTGTCTCTCAAAGTGACGATTAATTCTCTCCTTCAGAATTTTCTCCAATAGTTTCTGTCACGGTATAGGACACAAAGCTGGGTGGACAGTGAGCTATCTGGTGGATGCAAAGATGCTTCAATGTGATTTGGATAAGCTGAATATGTAGGGAAATTATCCACATCACTTTGGTTCTTCACTTTGGTGGCAAAAACAAGGCAGACAATCTGAATGGCTATACATTGAGAGAGGAGAATGTGCAACAAGACCTGGGTGTCTTCTTTCCACCAGTCGCTGATGATAAGTATGCAGGTACAGCAGGCAGTAAAAAGGCAAATGGTATGTTGGTCTTCATAGAGAAAGGATTCAAGTACAGGAGCAGGAATATCTCACTGCAATTGTACAAGGCCTTGATGAGACTGCACCTGGAATATTGTGTGCAATTTTGGTCTCCTTATCTGAGGAAGATGTTTTTGTTACAGAGGGAGTGCACCAAAGGTTTACCAGACCAATTCCTTTTCTGGAGTTCAGAAGAATGAGGGAGGATCTCAGAGTCATAGTGCGTAGACAAGGCCCTTCAGCTTTTCGAACATGCACTGACAATAACTACCTATAAAGGCATGCTAATCCCAATTTTTTGCACCTGTACCATATCCTTGACTGTTGTCATATTTCAAGTGCTCATCCAAATATTTTTTAAAGATTGTAAAGTTTACAGTCTCCATGACCTTTGCAGGCAGTGCCTTCCAGACTCTCACCACCCTCTGAAAAAATGAAGTTTGTTTCTCAAATCATCTCTGAAGTTCCTGCCCTTACCCTAAAGTATTCCCCCTCATAACTGACCACTTAACCAAGGGGAACAGCTGCTCCCCACTCACCTCATCCATGCTCCTCATAATATTATACACCTCGATCATGTCCACCCTCAGTCTTTTCTGTTCTAAAGAAAACAATCCAATTCTATCTAATCTCTCCTTATAGCTGAATAGATTCATTCTTTGCAACATCTTGGTTAATCTCCTCTGTAACCCCACATCTCATAGAAACCTATACAATTGTAGACAGGATAGATGTAGGAAGGATGTTCCCAAAGGTGGAATAATCCAGAATCAGGGGTCACAGTTTATGGGTATGGGGTAAACCATTTGGGATTGAGATGAGAGGAAATTTTTTCTCCGAGAGAGGGGTGAACCTGTGGAATTCGCTACCTCTGAAAGCAGTTGAGGCTAAAACATTGTATGATTTCAACATCAAATTGGATGTAACACTTGGGGCTAAGGGGATCAAAGGATATAGGGGAAAAGAAGGAACAGCCTATTGCGTCGGATGATCAGCCATGATCATAAAAATTAGGAGAGCAGGCTCAAAGTGCCAATTGGCTTACCCATGCTCCTATTTCCTATGTTTCTACGTTATCACAAGAGATTCACTAGCCTGTAATTCCCTGGTTTATCTCCACCATCCTTTTGTCAAGTGGAACCACACTACTGGCAGCACTCTGAGATTTTGTAATAGCATAATCTCTTCACTAACCCACTCATAAGTGAACACCATGTTCCCATTTCATTCATTCATAACTCCGTACTATAACATGGTTTTATTCATTCATTCATAAAACCGCAATTCTGTAGTACATTTTGCTATTGCAAGATAGACTAAAATTAAAACATTACTTTCAAACCCATTACTGCTTCTTCACACTTTTGATCCTTGTCAGGCCTATTTCTACATCAAAACCTACCTCTGCAGTATTGTAAACAATATCGTCCCCATCAAGTTTCCATAAAACCTTATAATAGTAATCAGCCCTTACCAACCATCTCTCGGACCTGAATAGATTACAGAACACCAAACATTTTCCCCAATTAGTATGTACATTTTAACTGGTCCACTATCCCTTTAAGAAACTAACTGTCAAAACAGCACTTATGTGAAATTTCATGAATAAATGAAACTCACACCAGCAAATAGTAAACAAATTTCACAACCGACGTGCGGTAATCAGTTTAATATCTTTTGTTCTTTTATTAAGTACAGGTGCAATTTCTAATTTATTTAGAGCATAGAGGCCTAGTACTTTTACTAACATTTACTAACTTAAAAGTCAAAAGAACTAACACCTCTTAGTTATGCAAGCAGACCGGACAGACACTCTCAATCTCATCAGAAGTAACAGCCACCATTTAACAGATGTTTAACCCATCTACTGTCTCCCCAGAACAGAAGTCCTTCAAACCTTTGTTTTATCTTTAGTACACAATGTAACACCATAGTAAAGGAATTTTAATGTAAGTAAAAACTACATAAAGAGGCTACTGAAAGAACTGTATTTCAGGAGTCTATTGTCTCCTCCAACTTGTGCTCCTGTAATTGCTGAATAAAGAGTCTATTTTCACACTCATCGATTTCGGCCATTATTTTAACATGATCCAACAACTCCTGTGGCCAAAGAGGAATTAAAAATTTGGGTCAGAGCTCCAAACACTTCCTTCCTCATCTCTCACAATATCCTCTGAAATAACTCATTAAGACCTGGGGATTTGTTAACTTTTTATGGTTACCCAAACCTCCTCACTCCCTACTTATGTCAAACTGCTCAAGAACCTTTTAGGCCCTCTTCCTAAACTCTGTATTAAAGATATTTTCTAACCAACCTTTGCAGAGATTTTATAACACATCTCTGGAGCTGGGAGGACTTGAACCCAGACCTTCTGGCTCAGAGGTTGACATACTGCCATTGCAGCACAAGAGCCCTGTACATGGGGGTATTTTCTAATCAACCTGTTCAGAGATGCTATGATACACCTCTGGAGTAGGTGGGACTTGAGCCCAGAACTCTCAGTCCAAAGATAGGGACACTACCATTGTGCCACAAGAGCCCTGTATCTACACCTACATCTAAATCTAAATCTAAATCTACATCATCATCATCATCATCATCATCATACAACAACAGCAACTCCTCATTTAACTACCAATATCCTCTGGCTCCATGCACAAAATAGCATGAGCTCATGGATAATTATTGCTTTAAGGAACCAGTCATGAACTAGTGGGAATCAATATCCATCACCCTTAAGAACCAATTAGATTTATCACATACCCTTAAACCAATTAGAAGTGAACCTCATTTCACTAGTCCAATCAGAATGTAATGACATATTTGATCATGCAGTGGGCTATGGCTTGGAAAGAGGTTATAAGTAACAGATTTTAGTGAGTAAGTTCTAAGTTTAGCCTGCTGTCCATTGGAAGTAGAAGGCCTCAGAGGTGTTGAAGCAAAACCAGAGGCTAAGTGTGGATCTTGTACCTGAAGCTAAATAAGAAAGTAAGAGTCAAAGTAAAGTCTCTGCCTTGTTTTGATAAGTATGACTTTGGTAACGTTTCTTGAGTTGCCCCACCAGACTGACTTCTAGTGGCTTGTTTGGTTGAAGTCTCATACAAACAAACAACTATTTGGATTTGTGTTAGCTCTAGAGCACAGACCAAATTGAAAGTATACAAAGGCATAGCTCTGGATAACCTTCTATACAGACCTGAGTCAGAGTTTTGCATGGTCATCATGAACTTTCTCGAGTGCTTCCATCAGTGCTGTCTCCACAGCATCCTCAAAATCCACTAGCAGAATTATATCACAAACATTGAACTCCTGGAAGCAGCCAATATATCTAGCGTTGAGGCCATCCTCCTGCAAAACCAACCGCATTGGGTGGATCATGCAGCCTGGATGGACAACCGTCCCCTTTGCAAGACCAAGTTATACAGCCACCTGGCTGCTTGTAAGTAAAAAGAAGTCTCTCATTGCTAATGAGAAGTATAAGGAGAAAGTGAGGACTGCAGATGCTGGAGATCAGAGCTGAAAATGTGTTGCTGGAAAAGCGCAGCAGGTCAGGCAGCATCCAAAGAACAGGAGAATCGACGTTTCGGGCATAAGCCCTTCTTCAGGAATGAGGAAAGTGTGTCCAGCAGGCTAAGATAAAAGGTGCGGAGGGGCGACTTGGG
>NC_057714.1:57290895-57299502 GCF_004010195.1 Chiloscyllium plagiosum
TGCCCCTCCCCCAAGTCCCTCCTCCCTACCTTTTATCTTAGCCTGCTGGACACACTTTCCTCATTCCTGAAAAAGGGCTTATGCCCGAAACGTCGATTCTCCTGTTCCTTGGATGCTGCCTGACCTGCTGCGCTTTTCCAGCAACACATTTTCAGCTAATGAGAAGTATAAGCCATAGATCTCAATGCTTAGAACTGCATGGGGAATGCTACCTTTGGGAATGAGCAAAGAATCAGTATAAAAAAGAAAAGGAGACGAAGAAGAATAGATCAAATTGCCCCCAACAGAAGGTGCACCTCCACTTGCAGAATCTGCCAGCCACAGAGACTGGGCTAGCCATCAGCCAGCTTGCAACCAATAAACACAAATCTTGTTAAAATCTTTGATAGCAAAGGAATGCCAAGATGTTGAACATTGCCCCTATATTTATAAACAAAAAATGGGGCTGCAAAAATAAACATTCAAAATTAATGCAAAGAACAGTTTCCTTCTGGCCACGAAAGACACCTGCAGCCTGGTACCAGGAGAATCAACTTAAATGTTGATTGCGTGGGACTGCTGCAAACAACACTCTTCAATCCAGATCACCAAAGGAGAGAGGGGGGAAACACTTGTAGAGAGTGCTGTCTGCAATCTCCATCATTGGAAAGTGGATGGTTACTCCAAGGTGCATCCAGGTGATGCAAAAAGGTGAGGGTGTGAGCAGTGAGTTGCAGCAGCCCATACAGGAAACTCTTTGTTTTAAAGCCACAAAAGGAATTTCCTCGAAATGGCTCAGATTGTGGTCTGTACGATCCTGAGGGAAGGTTCGGTTTCTGGGGTAAATGCCAAAGTCTAGTCAGGTAAGGATCTGGTGATCTGAGGTTCATGCAATCTCTCTCCATTTCTATCATCCAAATCATGGATAAGAACGGCTCCAACTTTTTCTTGAACCTCACCAGCATCTCGTGCAATAAGTACAACCGTTTCATTGTCTCATTTCTCAAATAGGATTGAAACCACCCATTGACCCAACCTAACGTTGATAAACCTTGTAGGTAATTGCATTGCGAAATTTATTACGCTCTTTACAGCTTTGTGAACAGCACACTAAGTTGTGGCTGACTCTTCATCGTGAGCATGAGTGATCAGCTGGTGGACTCTTGTCAGTTGTCTGAAAATCAAAACCAACCACCGAAGAGAGCAATTAGTGTCTTGAACTTAATGAGGTCTTTAAAGATATTCTGTATTTGATATTTTTTCTTATTTGTATGACAATGATGAATGGTGCTAATATTATGGTTCAGGGTTAGAATTTGATGACTAGCCGTGAGGAATTTTATATAGGTGAGTTTGGTGAGAGGAAATAGATTTGGTGGAGTTAGACTTCCCAATTATAGTGGACTATTTGTCTGTACAAGTGTACTGAATAAGTTATTAATGTGCCATTGCTATTGCACCTGTTTCCTGTTCAAAGGATGTTGTTGTGCAGCATCAACGGCATTGTCATCCGGCTTTCTTACTTTTTGTTTTAATGAATTACTGTCATTTATACTCGATAGTGAATAACACAGCAAAATCCAATGAAAAGCTTCAAATATTATTTGCAATCTTGTGCCATTTTGAACTGTTTAAGAACAAAAAAAGATTAAAGCTGAAAGACAGTGCATCTTCGTTCTGCTACGTTCACCATGAATCCTGAGCCCTGAGCTGCTGACCAATGATACCTGTGCTGCCACCTGCACCAGACTCACCAACTTTGGAGTCACCACTCTTCAGGGTGCTATCTCTTTGTTGCAAGGCCTACCTTGCTGACAGGGAGCCAATGCTCAACCCATGCTGAATCCACACGTGCCCACAACCAGGGATCCCACTGTTCTGCACTGCCGCTGCTTCTCCAAAAAAATCAAGAGTCCCAAGAAGATGGAGAAAAAGAAAAGACAATAAGAGAAGGAAGGAAGCGAATGATCTGGAGTGGACAGGCCCAGGAGCCTGCATGTTGTCTAGCTTATTGGTGCCACCACCTTGGAATGCAGGCTTCCCCTGAGACCACTGCCACTTTTTTGATTGCTAAAATGTAAAATACAAACGCAACCATGTAATACTTTTTTAAAATAAACACAGGACCAGACCCAATGGTTTACGCAATGCTTATCTGGTCTACATCTTGACTAAAATAAAAACAGAAATTGCTGGTGAAACTCAGCAGATCCGGCAGCATCTGTGGGACAAAAACAGAGTTAACGTTTCAAGTCCAGTGACCCTTCATTTTGACTAGTTGCATGGGCGGTTAGATTAAGTTAGATTACTTGCAGTGTGAAAACAGGCCCTTCGGCCAACAAGTCCACACTGACCCTCCGAAGAGCAACCCACCCAGACCCATTCCCCTACATTTACACCTACACAACACTATGGGCAATTTAGCATGGCCCATTCACCTAACCTGCACATTTTTGGACTGTAGGAGGAAACCGGAGGAAATCCACGTAGACGCTGGGAGAATGTGTAAACTCCATACAGACAGTTGCCTGAGGCAGGAATTGAACCCAGGTCTCTGGCACTGTGAGGCAGCAGTGCCACCGTGCCGCCCTCTACAAAAGCATAAGATTTTGGGAGTAGCAGGCATCTCATCACATCCAGTCCTTGTCTCTGCTGTTCAATTCAAACTCAAAGATTGGCATATAGAGAAATATCCCATCGCATTTCTTGGTATGATACAAAACTATATGCAAATAACTAATGTATGACAAGAAAGTAGTCACGGATTTAGGGATCATAACCTAATGACATTCCAATATAAATGGCGTCGTATTTATAGCATCTAATGCCATGGTTAGGTAATCAATAGTGTCTATAACTCAGGGAATCCATCAATTGTGAACAATTTAATGGGCCCATCATTTATCTATGCTGAAATAAACATACCTTCTGAAAACAGATCTTCAAGCTCAACGAGCTAACTTACTTATTTATTATCAACCTGAGCTACAAATCTTCTCAGAAATGTTGAAATAATGTTAAATTGTGTAATTTGGGCTTCCCTGGTAATATAGGACTTAGCTAATTATCAACGTTTTCCTGTATTAAGTGGTCTGAAAAATGTTGTCTGTGACTCTCTGGAATGAGTCTGCAGCATAATTGTTGACTTGGAAGATTAGTCATTTTGAGTAAAAGGATGTAATTTTTCTCTATTAAAATCATTGATTTATAGCATTTTAAAAATTCCATGTAGAAAATAATTCCAATGAAAATGAGTTTGGATTTTTAAAAATTGTACACTAACAATTCTATAACATTCTTAATCCCTATGAGAATTATCTAAATCTTTTGCAGTATTAAATAACTGAAATTAAACAACATTTTTTTAATCAAGGCATGAAATTAAAGCACAACATACAACTCAGTATAATATTGTTTTCCTTACCTCCCGTGGTTTGAAAAATCCTTAACTTTATCACCACTTACACTATTAGACATGTTGCTAAGCAACTCTTGGCAACTACTGCCAAAGGACTGTGTTTTTCTTTTGGAGAGAATAACGATTAAGGTACTGTTCTCTGCTATTTGGAAACAGAATCTTACATAGCTACCAAATGTCCAAAAAAGAGCTGCAGACTGGTAAACGTTACGTTCATTATATAAGCCACAAAATTTTAGTACTATTGAGAAAACTCCTTAATTCAGTTCAAGGATTAACACTTTATTGGTAAATTTTGAAAGTACAATTGCATTTTTAAAATTTCACTTCTGTAAAATTCCCTGGATTTTTATCCTAAAGACCTTAAAAATTCATTACGCTGTTGTTTACAACAACGACCAGTACCCTATACCAAACAATTCAGAATATGTTAAGAAGATTCTCTACTTTCCATCACTGCTGAAAGCTTTGTGTTCTGGATTGGTGTATTTGAACCATTTGAAGTGTTTCATTAGTCTCACTGCCACCTGTCTTTCCTATTGATATAGTCTAAGTTACTAACACCAAGGGGGGAGGATGCCCCCATACAGTCTTTAATGGAAGAAAAGCTCAGTTTTATTGAAGAAAATAGTTTATTACATAGTACTTAGTAGCTAGTTATTAGATCGGAATTTATGATAGACTCTTGTGAGACCTGAAGTTAGTTGAATAAGTGTTTACACATTGTTGTTCTAGATTCCATGTAATGTGGACGCAGGTTTGCCCCTCTTAGGAAAAGCCCTATGTGTACCAATACACAGTTTACCTCATGATGCAAAACTACCCTTTCAGGCACTAACATGCAACACAAGGAGTCAAATACAGAAAAGTAGAAAATAGGAGCAGGAGAAAGCCAGTCAGCCCTTCAAACTTGCTTAGTCATTCAATATGGCCATGGTTGAACATCCAATTCAGAACCCTACTCCTGCCTTCTCCCCATAGCCTTTCATCGCTGTAGCCATAGGAGCTATTTAGAATGAAATATTTGCAGATCTAGTGAGAAAGTGTCTCTAAGGCCATGATCAGATCAACTGTGGACTTAGTGAACGGCAGACCAGGCTCAAATGGCCTTTTTCTGCTCCTATTTTTCATTTTGAAGAAGTATGTTCCTTCAAGTAAAAATAATTAGGAGGGCTGAATTTCACAGTTCAACTGTGGAGCCTTCTAAAAATACTATGCAGGACCTGATTCCCACCCTCATTCCCAGTGCTAGCAGTTGTTAAATCTTTTCTGCACCCTCTCAAATTTACAAGGATGTTGCTGGGATTGGAGAGTTTGAGCTGTCAGGAGAAGCAAAATAGGCTGGGGCTTTTTCCTCCCTGGAGAATGACGGGTGACCTTATAGAGCTTTATAATATCATGAGGGACATGGATACGGTGAATAGCCGAAGTCTTTTTCCTCAGGTGGGGGAGTCCAAAACTAGAGGACATAGGTTTAAGGTGAAAAGGGAAAGATCTTGAAAAGACCTGAAGGGTAACTTTTTCACGCAGAGAGTGGTCAGTGTATGGAACGAGGTACCAGAGAAGTGGTGAAGGTGGCTACAATTACAACATTTAAAAGACACTTGGATGGGTATATGAATAGAAAGAGTTTAGAGGGTTATAGGCTAAATGATGGCAGATGGGACGAGGCATGATTGGGATGTCTGATCAGCACGGACAAGTCAGTGAAGGATCTGTTTCCCTGCTGCATGACTCTATGGCTCTAAGATAAGGATATGGGTAGTGAGCTTACCTGCTGTACTACTGGCTGGTCAGTTTCATTGTGGAGGAAGGCACTTAAAAATCCACTATTTTTGTGGGATTGTGTCAGGATTTCGAGGATACATGGTGCACAGCCCTCAGAGGAATTGAGAACTATGCTTAAATGTCTTGCCCATGACCTTCATGCTGTCTATACCCTATTCTTGCCCTCCATGCCACTCTTACTCCTTTATGGTCACCCTGCATTATTGTAGCCTATTCAGTCAGATGGCTGTAGAACCAGTGAGACCTATAATAACAATGGCAAGTCATGAAATTGCACGAAAACAACACAAATTCAGAAATCTGTTTTCAAAATAAACTGCTGCTCTAATAAAAATGTCCATTGGACAGAGCCATTATAATATAAATAGCAGTTGCTTTACCCGCTTAACACTCTCAATCTTATCCAAATTATCATAGATATCAAGAGAAGCAATTCAAGGAGAATAAAAAAAATTGTTATAACCTTGTAAGGATGATGTTCAATCCAAGCAAACATTTAATTTCCTCGAATAAAAACAGACCTCTGCTGGGTTATTCTATAAATGGGAATTGGATCTCAGCTTCATTTGAAGAGTTGTTATACTTATATGGTCATTGCTTCTGTAATGCATGCTGAGTGATTTGCTATAGAGAGGGGATGAGGGCAGCATCGGTGGTGTAGAGGTGATATATTGTGGCATGGGGAGTGTGTGTGTGCAAAATGCAGTTTTAATACAACTGAAACAAAGTCCCAAAAAAAACCAACATATCTTTTCTCCTCAGCCCTTACCCCTTCATAACTGTTTTGGCGATATCAGTCCCGATTCCATCATTCCCTACTTCTGCAAAATATGGGAGGCAGGGGCCTTTTTAAAGGAGACAGTCTTGCTGGGGCAAGAAATTCCTCTATTCAGGCATCCTGTCTTGATCGTAAAAATCCAGGCCTTGGTTTCAATTACACTCACATACGTAAAGAAATATAAAACTTTAAATAACTTCTTTAGGGTTCTCTAGAGATTTTTCACTACTGTAAATATTAAGAAAAAATAACCTGAACTTGACAAAACAGTTTATGATCTATAAATCGAATTATAAATTCAGTTCTAGCAGTTCCAGAATGAAGTTGCTCATCAGCAAAAAAGGAATTGTGAAAGTAAGTTTGAGTTTGATTTCTTGTTTTCACGTGTCCCGAGATTCAGTGAAAAGTAGTGTTTTGCATGCTATACCAAGCAACTTGATACAAAATATATCAAGGTAGCAGAACAGATTACAGATTACAGTGTTACAGTGCAGAGAGAGAGAGATCAACATTAACATCCAAGAGATGCATTCAAAAGTCTGATAATAGGGAAGAAGCTGTTCTTGAATCTGTTGTACATGTACTCAAACTTTTATATCTTCTGCCGGGTGGGAAGGGGTCTTTGATTATGTTGTTTCATTCCCAAGGCAGTAGGAAGTATAGATGGAATCAAGGGATGGAACATTGGTTTGCAAGATGGACTATGAGAAGTACATCTAAATCGAGCATTATTAGGTCAACAACTAGATTTACTCAAAACATACTAAGAAGTATCCTTCTCACTCCCTCCTTGTAATTTTGAAGACTTAAAAAGAATTTTCAGAATATTTAGGATCACTGATCACTCCCGTAAGGTTACACTTGAATTAGAGGCAATGCATGAAGGTTCACTAGATTGGTTTCTAGGATGAGAGATAGCTTAAAAATGTGTTGCTGGAAAAGCGCAGCAGGTCAGGCAGCATCAAAGGAGCAGGAGAATCGATGTTTCAGGCATAAGCCCTTCTTCAGGAATCTCCTTTCTGGGATGAGAGAGTCAACCTACTGTGAGAGGCTGAGTAACTTGAGTCTTCATTCTCTTGAGTTTAAAAGAATACAGTATTAGATGATTTATTGAAACATTTGATAATCTGAGGAGCTTGACAGGAAAGACATTGAGAGGTTGTTTCTACCACATGAGGACAGAGCCTCAGGAGGAGGGCTGATCCTTTAGTACTAACATCAGGACAGATTCTATCACATGAAAGGCAGTGAATCTTTGCAAGTCTCCTCTCCATTGTTGAATAATGTAATGTTGAGATTGACACATGTTTAGAATTTTGGCCCCTTAGGGAATTGAGGATTATGGTGAGCAGATAGGAAATCTGTGTTAAAGCCAATATTTTGCTATATGTTGAAAGGTCCGGCAAGCTTGAGGTGTTGTTTGGTCTCTTCCTGCACCTATTTCTTATAAGACCTTAAATATAGGTCATTTAGCCCATTGAGTCTGCTCCACCATTAAATGACATCATGGTGGGTCAGATAGTTCTCAACTCCACTTCCTGTATTTTATCTGTAACCTTTGATTTTCTTAGTGGTTAAAAATCTGTCTATCTCGGCTTTGAATTTGTTTAATGTTCTTGTGCCAGTGAACTTTGCAACTCAACTCCAAATCTTGAGTAATGTTTGCAGAATGTCAGTAGAAAGGTTGCTATTTAAAGTTATGGCAGAAAGCAAGCACGTGATGAAAATAAGGAATAGTAAAGCTAATGACAACCAACAATTATTTACATAGTTCACAAACACCACTTTATGGTGTTCACTTTTAGACCATCTCTTAAATTTTGTTAAACAACTAAAGTTTAAATTATTCATTGCTATATCACCTGCCATAATGAACTGAGATAATAAAAATGTTGGTTATTATGTACAGGAGAGCAGCTGCAAGCTTGCTTTAGTAAATAATGTTTTTAGGGGTGGTCTGAATTAGCACTTTGAATGAAAGCTTCTGTGTTCAGGGTATTATTAATGTAGCAATTGTATCAGTATACTGCTGTTGGAGCTTCATTGTCAACTAGGAATGAAAGACTGTTATTTGTTGTACTGTGAAGAATACAGTCTTCACAGTAATACTTAAAAATAATCTAGATCTCTTTTAAAAAAAAAACACAAATTGAACAACCTTTTTGTTTTTCCTTACTGAACATTAGATACTGAAATGCACACACAAAAGCAATGAGATCAACATAGCACACACATGAAATGTTTATGCCAACATTGTACATGTGCTGTGTTATGTGACTGTTTTCTTCACAAAAAGTTGATACAATCATTCAAATCCCTTGTTCAAAGGCATACAGTGCCTGATTGAGCAACACAGCTAGAAGCCCTTTGCTGGCTAAGCTCTACTCCTGGAATTCTAGGAAGGGGAGGGCTTCCTCCAAACCAAAGGAGTAGCCATGGGCACCAGCATGGGCCCCAGCTATGCCTGCCTCTTCGTAGGATATGTGGAACAGTCCATCTTCCGCAGCTACACTGGCACCATCCCCCACCTTTTCCTCCGCTACATCGATGACTGTATCGGCGCTGCCTCGTGCTCCCATGAGGAGGTTGAACAGTTCATCCACTTTACCAATACCTTCCACCCCGACCTCAAATTCACCTGGAC
>NC_057714.1:57299595-57317016 GCF_004010195.1 Chiloscyllium plagiosum
CTGATCATCTTATAAACCTCTGTCAAGTCACCCCTCATCCTTCGCCGTTCCAACGGGAAAAGGCCGAGAACTCTCAACCTATCCTCGTACGACTTATTCTCCATTCCAGGCAACATCCTGGTAAATCTTCTCTGCACCCTCTCCAAAGCTTCCACATCTTTCCTAAAGTGAGGCGACCAGAACTGCACACAGTACTCCAACTGTGGCCTAACCAAAGTCCTGAAGGTTCACGAGATATTATCATTATTTGAAACCTTGGACAGAAAGTGGACAGAACCATGAATAGTTTTACATTTGCTTGGTATTTCTGTACTGTGTATGTAAGAAAGAGGAGGCATTGTATTAGTTTTATTTTCAGGTTTTGTAAGTGGCATTGTACTATTGGAAATTTGTTTACAAGCATTTAAATCGAACTTTTAAAACTTCTTGAGCTGAACAGGGATAGGAATGAAAAATATCTTTGCAACTAGGCAAGGTATCCCAGACAGTAAGAGACAAAGACAGATATGAAAGATCTGTCCCTACCTTTTATCTTAGCCTGCTGGACACACTTTCCTCATTCCTGAAGAAGGGCTTATGCCCGAAACGTCGATTCTCCTGTTCCTTGGATGCTGCCTGACCTGCTGCGCTTTTTCAGCAACACATTTTCAGCTCTGATCTCCAGCATCTGCAGCCCTCACTTTCTCTCAATTTATTAAAAAGCAGCCAATATTTCAGGTCATGACCTTTCATCAATAGTTTGGTTTCACTGAATTTTTGGGAGGAAACTGTTCGCTTGTTTCTATAAATATTTTTAATTAAAATTTTCAAACCCACCTCAAGCAGTTGGGATCTGAACCCAAGTTGTTTTTTGGCCCAGAGGTTGGGTTACTATCACTGCACTACAAGATCCTTCACACAAATAGCAGAAAAAGGTATTTATTCATCAATCTCTATGACGGCATGCTCCTGCTGTGCCACTCTGCTGGAACACTTGTTTCTGTAATGACACATATATTTGCTTGATATATAAAATTATTATTGCAATTATTATTAAAGTTATTGCAATGCTTTATTGTTTGTTTTAGACAGGAAGAAAAAAAGTATTTCATGAATGCAGAAAGTACAAAGCGAGTAAACAGTGAATTAAGTATTTTTAAAGTGTAAGCAGTTTTGTAACATAGGAAATCAACATGTCCACAGAAAGATCTCACAACCTGCACTCTTTATTGAAGCAATGCTGGGAGATTTTTATATGAACATATAAATGTGATATTAAAGAGTTCATTTGCTTTGCTGACCTGCAAGAAATTGAATGCCCCGGGGGAAGGGTGGTGTGTCTTTGTCTTATAGGTGGAATGTGCGGTATACATTCCCAACCCCTGGCATTCAAGGATGATTTACACCATCATCATCCCCTATTCAAAATCAATAAGCACATTATAGTTGGAATTCTGACTATTCCCTGTAGTTAAAAAAAATACAATTCACACCAGATCTGGCTATTAAGAGATGATTTGTATTACATTGTTTCTGGAGATGAGGTGGTCACAGCATTGCATTTTGAGTGGCATGTGACTGTGAGGGAGTGAGTAGGGGTTGTCTTGTCGGCATTATTAACTGTGATGTAAAGATTTTGTATAAAGGAAGGGCTGTTCCTTTGTTCAGAGACAGGCCCATAGACACAACTTGCAAGCATGGCGAAGAGTGTTCAGGGTTTCTCCAAAGCTTGTAATTGTATTGTGCTTCATAAAATTCGATTGTTGTTCACAGAAGTGTGTAAAAATCTCAGGAAAAAAAAACAATATTTGGAGGCATTGGTCGGATTCCAGCAAACACGAAGCTTCCAGGTGGACTGAATACTTGATCGTCTGAATCCCAGTTGTGTGAGATGGATAGACCCATGAGGTAAAATTTACATTGATCTCTCTCTCTCTCTCTCTAAACTTAACACTCAATCGACCCCTCATCTCCCAGGACTCAGTGGTGATGGAATCTTTGAGGTATCCAGCACCCTTGCACACCAACGAGTCACTTTGCACGAAGGTGGGTTTAATTGAGCTTCAAATCCCGTCAGTTTAAAAGGAGGTTAAAATCCCCTGGGTTTGATTGGGATTAGTGTCCCCTGGTGTTGTGCCGTTTCCCCCTCGGAGACATGGTATGGTTTTACCTCCTTCATCTTTATTCCGGACTTTGAAGGGAGAGAGAACGATTGCCCATGTGCACAGGGACATGAGTTCACTGTCTTCTCTGGAAAAGCAGTTTCTCAATGAACTATACATCGCTTTACAGAGAGGAGCTATCAATAGCAGAGACAAGCCCTTTTACTGTTATACAAAAAATATTCTTAACCTTGTTAACTGGATTCATATACTGGATACTTTTCCCCTTGTTAACTGACCTTGCATACTGAATGCTTCCAATATTGTTAAATGGCTCTACATAATGACTGCTTTTCCACCTTGTTAACCCATTACTCTGGCCAACAGCATAACATTGTTAACTACAAGTTCTTATCTGATCTGAGTCATGCTCAGCTGCTCTCTTGTTTCACAAAACTCAGAAACTAACTCTTTCCCTGCCTGCTTATACCCTATACACATTCTCACTGAATTTTAATTGGCATCCGAGTCCACTGGGTTTTAACTGGGGTTCGAGTCCCCTGTGTTTATTTAGGGTTCAAGTCCCTGTGAGAAGTAAAATGAGAAAAGGGTTCAAGTCCCCTAGGTAAAATGGAGTAAAAGTCCTCTAGGTAAAAGGTTGGAGTCCTCTTGTGGTGAGGTTTGAGGCTCTGAAGCATAATGTAAAAAAAGGTTGCTATGTCTGTCTTGATCACCCTGCCTTTAGACTGGTTGTTAAGAGGGGAAATCCCCCAGGCGAAGGTCAGGACCCTGAAGTGAGTGTGGAGACTACAGACAGTAGACTAGGTTTGAGGCTCTGGAGCATAAAAAAAGTTAGAAATCAGGAACTTCAAAGAAAAACATCTAAACAAAATTTATTACCTATTAAAGTTATTGCCTTTAACCCCCAAACATCCCCTTAGAAGTATTTTTAGGACAACATGGCGTCACCAGGAAGAGGGGGAAAAAGTGGAGCCAGTTCGCTCGGATCCTGACAGTGAAGTGCATTGACTGCTGGGGCAGTTTTGTCTGAGTTTTTGTTGTGGGAGTCTCAGTTTCTGGCCTGTGGACTTAACACGGCGAGTCTTTCTTCTGGAGAAGGTGGTGGCATGGACTATGGCGCCGATGGTCCATTGCAAGTGTTTTCTATTTTTATAAATGTAATTTCATCAAAAGAATGCTTAAAAAAAAAACAAGAAATGCTGAAATTAAGGTTGTACTAATACTTGGGTCGGGGGCGGGGGGGGGAGTTTCAGTGTAAATGCTGAGAGTGTTTGATATTTGCATATTTTGTTTTGACAACATACTGGTTCAGAAAATCTTTTTAGGTAACTATTTTTGCATTATTTGAATTGGGATCTCAATTTAGTGTGTTTTGAAGGCTATGTAATAGCGCAGATTTTGTTTTTACATTGAAATTGTACAACATTAGATCCTTTTTAAAATAATCAAACTTGTAACCTTAAAACAAATTGATTGAGGACTTTAAGCCTATGATTTGTTTGAAATTCTACAACGCCTGTTTCAAAAAAACAATTGTCTGTGGTCATGCTTTAGCCAGATGAGAGTATTGCTTTAAGATATCTTTGCTGCTGTGTTTTTAATGCAGAGTGTTCAAAAAAGAAGAGTGCATTTTAATTTTGATGTTTTTAAGATTTTACAGAATATTAGAACTTGAGGCTGAGCTGTTTAAGTTCTTTCAATTATTGTTAAGAATTCATTGGCCTCCTTCACATTGCAAATTCAAAGAATGTTGATCTCTACGAAAGGTGCCACTGTAATTCTGTTTTATTTGGGAAGGTACATTTGGAGAACTTATTTTAATATATTCTTTCCCATGAATATTTGAGATTTAAATCTGAACTGAAATGGCCTCTTCAATGCCTAAAACAGGAAACATTTTGTTGTTTTCTTATTGTTCCAGATTTTTGAAATACTTTTCCTGACAGCTTTCACATTAGCCAAATATTAATTTATTAAGGGAAAATAATTTTTGAATAACCTGAATGAGGTCCTCTAAGGGTTTGATTTTTAGGACCACTGATTGTTTAGGTAGGCAAAAGTGAGGACTGCAGATGCTGGAAACCAGAGTTTAGATCAGAGTGGTGCTGGAAAAGCACTGCAAGTCAGGCAGCATCCAAGGAGCAGGAAAATCGATGTTTTGGGCAAAAGCCCTTCACCCAAAACATTGATTTTCCTGCTTCTCGGATGCTGCCTGACCTGCTGTGCTTTTCCAGCACCATTCTGATCTAAACTCTGAATTGTTTAGGTAGCACAATTTAGAAGTTTATGGATTATATAAAACTTGATAATATCATAAATAGTGAACAGAGTAACAGGCTTCAAGATGACTGAGAATGTTGAAGTAGGCAGATACAATTTAGTGTAGTTAAATGTGGCTATCTTCATACTGATACCCACCTCTGCACAAGGAATGAGAGAGGAAATGTAAAGATACTTTCAGCAGCTAACATTACCTCCAGAGTTTCACCATTCACATGGAAAGCACACCTTCGGACCACCACCCATCCCTCCACAACCTGATCCAATGGAGTCAATCAGCTCCTCAATCATGGGCACGAAAAGTGAAGAAGCTAACAACGGTGAAGCGCAGGTCCGCACACATTCCTATGGACATTAAACTGCATGAGCTTTACCTTCTCTTTTGACTATTTAAGGGATATGAAGTTTCACTGATCAAGCTAACATCAAAATGGCTAGTTGACTTTGTTACATTTGACAGCAGAGCCGGACTGGAAGCAGCAAAGACTGCTGCGTTCACCAAGCCTCCTGCTGCAGCTGCAGCCGCTGCACTTCACGCTCTGTTGTGCTGGTATCCTCCATCTGAATCATCTCTGCAAGGATGGAAGTCTCATCAATTTTGTTAAGTACTTAGCTCTCCTTATCAAATAATTCAGATTTCTCCATGGAATGGTGTGCAAGAAAAGAATGAATTTTGTTTTCAGGTTGGACTTTACTGAAGGAGATTTTGGATAACTGACTTGTTTCCACTCGACTGGAAGGGGTGGAGTGGTCACTAAGGACTGTGGATTTAAGAACTTTACTGCTGAACATTTTTTCCACCTGGGAGATCCTGCAGAATTTACCTACTGCATGGACTAGTTTTTTGTTGTTGTTATACTCATTGCATGTTGTGTGTCAATAACTTGCGTAAGTAGTGGCAGTAAGATTCTTATGAAGAAGATGGTAGTGCCATCTAGGCAGTTATCATGGAATGATAGAAGGAGGAAATGTGATATTATCGAGTTAATTTGCTCTGCTGACTGGCAAGAAATTGAATGCCCTGGGGATAGGGTGGTGTGTTTTTTTCCTTATAGATGGAATGTGCGAGGTTTACTTTCCCATCCCTTGCCATTCAGGGATGAATTACATTGTCATCAACACTTATTCAAAATCAATAAGAATATTATAGCTGGAATTCTGACTATTCACTGTAGTTAAATAAAAACAATTCACTCCAGATTGGGCCATTAAGAGATGATTTGCATTACACTGTTTCTGGAGGTGAGGTGGTCACTTAGTTGTAACTTGAGTAGCATTTGACTGTGAGGGAGTGACTAGGGGTTGTCTTGTGGGCATTACTAACTGTGATGTAAAGACTTTGTGTAAGGAAAGGACTGTTTCCTTTGTTCAGAGACAGACCCCTGGACATGACTCACAAGCATGACGAAAAATGTTCAGGGTTTCTCCAAAGCTTGCACTGTACTGTGCTTGATACAATTTGGTGGTTGTTCACAGAAGTTGGCATGTTGCAGTTGCATCAAGTGTGTAAGGACCTCAGGAAAAAAAAGAACTTAACAATAAATAACAGCAGAAGTAGACCATATGGTTCCCTGAGCCTGCTCCACCATTCAATAGGATCATGGCTGATCTGTTTGTATTTTGAATTCCATATTCCTATTGACTCTCAATTTCGATTCTCTTGCATAACAAGAATTTATCTACCCTGCTGTAAAAAAATATATATTTAATGACCTTACCTTCACTGCTTTCCGAGGCTGAAAGTTTCAAAGTTGCAGTGTCCCTAGTTCTGGACTGGCCTAAAAACAGCAAGTATCCTTTCACCATCAATTTTATGAAGATCACTCAGGATATTATACACTGCAATCAAGTCACTGCTCACTCTTCCAAATTCCATTATAAACTAGGATAGTTTCTATAACCAGATGCTCAAGTTTCTGGAGTGGGACATGAACCCACAACTTCAATGTCACAAAGGAATGATAGCATGTCGAGCGATGCAATCAAACTACAGGATAATTCTAGTAACACAATGAATTAATTGAAGATTCTTTTCTCTGCTTTCTAACCTGAGCACATCTTCAAAAAAAAACTACCCAGACGTAAGAGTCAGTAAAGATGCTTTTGAGATTCGAGGTAGGTATGATTCAACTTTAGAATTAATGCAAAAACTGAACTGCTTAGATTGAAAGGCAGATAAGTAATGGCAGAATTTGTCCTTGGTACATTGAACGCCTCAATCATGCTTGACATGAAAGCCTTTGATTAGATGTTTGATTGAAATCTGGAGGGCCACAAGACTGGTACTTGAAGAGATGCTGACCAGACAATCTTGTTACATCTAAACTTTAATTTCTTATTGCTAATTTGTCTTGCTTAGGTTTGATGGCTTTGAAGTCTTTCCAAAGGCTGTTCTGGCAGTATAGCTAAAATAGTGAATAAATAACAAATTCAACCACAATGATCAATCACTATCAACACTTTTGAGATATTTACAAATTATTAGGCATGTTCAATTAAATTTTCCATGTGATCCACAACGTATGGTAATATACAACTAAGCAGTCCATGAAAATCAGTGAACACTCCTGTTTTAGATTGTGATCTTCATGGATATTGCTGAACTGAGGTAATCCTGCATTCAGATCTCTGTTGAAGAGGAATTGAGGCTAAGGTGGACAATGTTATGGAAGAATAAGTAATAATTTTATAACTTGAAGGCTATGAAGTCTTAAATGTGGTTGACCATCAAACAACAAACTTTCAAAAGTTTTGTTTAGCCTGAAAGTGCTTGGAGTGGTTGGCTACTGGTAAGGCAATGGAGGTTGTGAGGCAAGCCAAAGGTGATAGCTCCAAATGTTGAGCTGGGGTAAGCTATAGATATATTTTTTTAGGAGTATATGTCACAAATTTGGGTTGGTCACAGATAGTCAGTGAAGTGGTGTAGAGGTGCAGTTGGGTGTCATCAGCTTTTGGAAACTGACTCCATGTTCATAGTTGATTATGAAAATGGAAACTGCAATTGAGCAAGTGGAGTGAAGCATAGACAGGCCCTTGAGGGATACTGGTGATCCAAGTGTAGAATAGGGAAGATAAATCCCTGGAGATTATCACACAATGTTTTGAAAGACATAAGTAAAATTATGCAAGAGTAGGGACAAGGGATTCAATGACTTAGATTAGGCTAATCTAAAGGACTATTCCAAATTAAGGCTGATTGTGAGAATAGAATGTTTTACATTGCACTACTTTTTAAAGAAATCTTAAGACCGCTGTCAGATAGGACTTATTCACACAGATTAGCCAACATTTGAAATGGTCTTTCAGGACTTTATTTGAAGTAAACACTTCAGACTTATTCAAGAGCTGATGTTATGAGGCAATGCAAATCTATTCTAAATGAGTTAAGGATGGCCTTAATAATTATCCTTGTTTATATTAGTGTGACCTCAAGCCGATGTTGAGGTGAATGCAGCTGATGGTAGAGGCAATAGAACACAAGCATGGACTGAGTCCTATGGCTTCACTTTTCTGGTTCATGATTAGGCCAACAAGTGTCAAGTATGATAGCAAAAACCATGGCACTTAGGTAATGCTAGGGAATGAAGTAAGCAGTTCCAGTACAGACACAACATCAGCATTGCAAGGTTTGTTCTGTTGAGGAAAAAAGCTGAAAATGTGTTGCTGGAAAAGCACAGCAGGTCAGGCAGTATCCAAGGAGCAGGAGAATTGATGTTTTGGGCATGAGCCCTTCTTCATTCCTGAAGAAGGGCTCATGCCCGAAACGTCGATTCTCCTGTTCCTTGGATGCTGCCTGACCTGCTGTGCTTTTCCAGCAACACATTTTCAGCTCTGATCTCCAGCATCTGCAGTCTTCACTTTCTCCTCTGTCCAGGAAAAGCCAATTATCAACCATCAGTCTATTCCCAATCATCAACCCCATGAAGGGAAGAGTTATTGATAATGAAATTTAGCAGCACTTACACAACAATAATTTGTACACTGATGCTCACTTTACAGTGCACCTTGGTCTTTTGGTTCCAGACCTTACTACCTTGGTTAAATCATAAATGAAAGAACTGAATTCAAGAGGAGGTGAGAATGACTGCCTTTGATGTCAGGCAAAGAGCAATTTCAGCAAGACAGAATCCAACTATGTCAATTTGACAATCAATGGCAGTACCATCACTGAATACGCCCCACTAACAAGCTTGGGTCACCACTGACTAGAAACTGAACTGAACTTTGTCGACAAGAATGAATCAGAGAGTGGAAGATTTGTGGTGAGTAACTAATCTTTCAACTTCCCAAATCTTGTCCACAATCTTTAAGGTACACATTGAAAGTGTGATGGAATATTTCCCACTTTCCAGGAATAATGCAGCTCCGTCACTCTGAAATATGACACGATCCAGGCCAAAGCAGCCGCTTAATCAGAATTCCACACATCAAGTTAAACTTTCACTCATCGACCACTAGCACACACTGGTGGTTGGAGCATACCATCTGCAAAACATAATTTGTCATATCTCTTTTAACAACGTCTTCCAATGCCTAACCTAAATCAGAAGGATAAGGGGCAGAAGATGCATAGAAATACTACCACATGCAGGTTCCTCCCCAAAATACACCACGCTGACTTGGTATTGTAATGCCATTTCTTCACTTTTGCTCAGTCAACATGCTAGGAATGCCCTTCTGAAGAACAATGGACTGCCATGGTTCAAAAAAGTAGTTCACCATCACCTTTTCACAGGCAGTTAGAGATGGTAACAATTGGCGGCTGTGCTAGCGAAGCTTACATGCCATTAAGTACTTTTTTTAAAAAAAGCATTAGTATTTGTTTTGTCCAGTTTTGGAATATTGTGTGCAATTCTGGTCTCCCTCCTATTGGAAGGATGTTGTGAAACTTGTAAATCTTCTATGAATCCTTTCAGGATGTTCCAGAGTTGGAGAATTTGAGCTACAGGGAGAGGTTGAATAGGCTGGGGCTGTTTTCCCTGGAGAATCAGAAACTGAGGGGTGACCTTACAGAGGTTTATAAAATCATGAAGGGCATGGTTGGGGTAAATAGACAAGATCCTGGAGTGGGGGAGTCCAGAGCTAGTGGGCATAGGTTTAGGATGAGAGGGGAAAGATTTAAAAGGGACCTAACGGGCAACTTTTTCACGCAGAGGATGGTGTGTGTATGGAATGAGCTGCCAGAGGAAGTGGTGGAGGCTGGTACAATTAAAACTTGGGGTAGCACAGTGGCTCAGCGGTTAGCACAGTTGGCTCGATTCTAGCCTCCGGTGACTGTGTGGAATTTGCACATTCTCCCCGTGTCTGCGTGGGTTTCCTCTGGGTGTGCCAGTTTCCTCCCACAATCCAAAGAGGTGCAGGTTAGGTGAATTGGCAAGGCTAAATTGCTCATAGTAGTCATGGATGTGTAGGTTAGATGTATTGGTCAGGGATAAATGCAGGGGAATGGGTTTGGGTGGGTTACTCTTCAGAGGGTTGGTGTAGACTTGTTAGGCTGAAGAGCCTGTTTCCACACTGTAAGATTCCAAAAAAACGGCATCTGAATGAATATATAAATAGGAAGGGTTTAGAGAGATATGGGCCAAGTGCTGGCAAATGGGACTAAATGAAGTTAGGATATCTGGTCAGCATGGACAAGTTGGATTGAAGGGTCTGTTCCTGTGCTGTACATCTCTACAACTCGATGTTCTTGCTTCAATTTGAAAAATGCTGTAGGATGGTTACCATTCACCTTAAGAATTAGAAAGAGTCTTGGTTTATTATGAAAGTTGGAGGTCGTCAACATGAATGGTCAGTAAGTCAGAGTTTGAATAATGGGCATGTTTGCTGATTGGCAGGTTGTGATATTGATGTCCTCCAGGAATCTGCTGAGTTCATTTTTCACTATGTAAATGATTTAGATGGAGACATAGATGTTTGTACATTTAAATCTGCAGGTGAGACAAAGTTAATAAGCACAGTAAGAATGGGTGGATGGGAATAGAAAGCTTCACCTGGATGTTGTATGAGTGGTTTGGAAAAAAAATTGAAAGCCATTGACAACGTGGGGAAGCCAGTAGTCATGTTGAATCAAATGAGGACCATTGTGAAGTCAGACCAATCTTGGAACATTAACTCAGTTTCTCTCTCCACAAATACTGCCAGACTTGCTGAGTTTCTCCAGCACAGTGTTTGCTTCAGAATCATGCAGTGGCAAGTGATGTGGCCTGGTATATAACTCACAAATCACTGCTTTACTGTGGAAGTGCCAGTGTTGGACTGGGGTGGACAAAGTTAAACATCACACGTCAGGTTTGTGCTTCCAAATAAACCTGTTGGACTAAAACCTGGTGTTATGATTTTTAACTTTACTGGGGAGAAACTATTTCTTGTGCTGGGGATCCAGAACAAGGAGTTTATAACTTTTAAAATAACAGAGGGCAAGAACGTAGGAAAAACTGGGTGTATCTTCTGGGTGAATTGAAGTAATCAAATTGATAGGGGCAGCTTGTTGTTAGCTAAGTCCCATGCAAGTAAATGGAGTTGAGAAACCCACCAGTGGTGACTGACTTATGGTGGAATGGCCCCTGCCTAATTTTAGAAATTGACCCCATGGCAACACAGCCTTTCGGTGTACTTCTGAAATAAATAAGATTTTGCAATTTGTTTACATTTGTTGCAAACAGAAAACAAAATATTTGGGGGTCGCGACAGTCCTCCCGGGGGACAGTCTTCACAGTTGAGTGACTCGAATCCTTCACATTGAATATAATCCTTGAGACAACATCGAGTGGATCAAAAAAAATCAGTTTAAAAGCAGATGAGACTTGGTTTTAAAACCAGTAAAACGTTGCGTAGTCAGTACAAACGTTGGTTTAAAAAAGTCTTTTAAAAATATATATTGAACTTAAATAGTTGAAAATCTCATTCTTATAAAAGAATTTAACCACTGTCGGATAAACTTCGTTGGTTTTGGGGGAGGGAAAAACAACATTTCTCGAGAAATAAAACAGTCGCAAGCAAGATTTTTCCGGGGAGCCTGGCAGCAACAGGAGCGAGTCCTTCCGTCATAAACAATCTGCCCCTGCGATATTATTTCTGTTTGTCGGGAATAGCGGCACGTGTTTGCTCCTTCGTCATTTTATTAAAACAAACCGAAGGGGAGCTGAGCGAGTGGCGGCGCGGCTTTAACGTGCCGGGAGGGAGAGGCCGGGCGAGATGTGGGCGAGCGGCGGCGGCAGCGGAACTTTTGTTTAAGGAATTAGTTGCAGGCGGCGGGGCGGAACCTGCGGAGAGGAGGCGCCGGGAGTCGGTTGAAAAAAAAATTAAATCGGAAGCAGAGAGGCGAAACGGAGCGAGCAAGACAGCGATGGTGAGTGAAGCAGGAGCTGGCGGTACTGGGATGGGTAGGGAAAAAGAGGAAAGGAGCCCGGCGGCCTCTCTCCATCAGCCCCTGACTCACGGTGACTCGAGCCGTTTGCGGGAGGCCGCAGTCGCCGCCATATTGTTGGCAGAGCCCGAGGCCCAGGGACCGGCCTCAGGGATCCCCGGGTTCCAGCGGCTGAAACTTTTAAAGACTTTTAAGAGGTGTGAGGTTGGGGGCCGATGCAGTGAAGCAGGAGTTCGGAGCCTCGGCCTCAGTGTGGGGAAGGGCCGGGATGAATCGGAGAGCCAGCCGAGGCTCTATTCCAGGCCTGTCTCGGGAAGCCGGGCCCTGGGACTCCTCCTGTTTGTGGCGCACTACAAAGAGGAGCTGATTAATTTCCGCCTACGGCTGGAGACAGACCCTGGCCGTCCTCCCCGGCCGGGTTCCACAAATAGTCTGGGATTCCCCTCGCCTCGGGCTCCAGGGACCGAGGCCTCGATCTCTGTTTGACTCGACGCTGTATGAGCGGCGGCGATCTGGGATCCAGTGGGATCCTGAGCATCGACCGTAAATAAACTACTGCAATGATGTCTGGTGGGCTAAAAACATCTGAGTATTCTCATTTAACCTACATTCTACCGCTTTTTAAAATAAACGAATTAAGTTGTCACGAAGTCTCACACAATTGCCACTTAAATCGTCACGTTGTTTTAAACGCCTTGTCTTTGTCAACAAAAGTATTGTTTAGAGGATTGCGTTGCACCAAAAATCACTTTCCGTAATTCAACTCAGTAGTTCTAGTTTGCCGCTGTTTGTTTTATACAATGACGCACTGTAATTGTTTCCACTCCAACTGAAATGCTTCAGTGAGTGGATATGAAACAACGATTGTTCTCTCCATAACTTGGTCTTGCCAGTGTTGTGGAAATAGCTTTTAGCATAGTGCATATGTAAAGTGTTACTGTTCAATAGTTTTGTGAAAATGTATCAATAATTATCATTGAACTTTGTGATTTGTACTTGTACGTACTGTTGCTTTGACTTTTTTATGTTTGCAGAATTTAACCAAGAGATGGTATTTTTCTCAAAACCAGTTAAGGAAATGTCTCTGGTGTCTGAGACAAATGGGAGGCCTGGGTAGAACTAGTGCCAAGTCGTTCAGTGTGGCAGATTCAGTAATCTGACATCTGAGTCGGAGGATCAGCAGTCCATGTGAGCTTATTTGGATCATTAGTTTGTAAATACTTGACTTCTGGAGATTGGTGTTAAAAAGTGTGGTGCTGGAAAAGCACAGCCGGTCAAGCAACATCCAAGGAGCAGGAGAGTCTACATTTCGAGCATAAGCTCTTCATCATATGAAATGTCGACTCTCCTGCTCCTTGGATGCTGCCTAACCGGCTGTGCTTTTCTAGCACCACACTCTTCAACTTTGATCTCCAGCATCTGTAGTCCTCACTTTCTCCTTCTGGAGATGGAGACCTCAGTGGATGCTGGTGTTCTAGGAAACTATGCTAACGTGTTGCAACAGACACAATAGCCTATCAGAACACACAATAGAAAGCAATACAACTATTCAGTGTGCAAGTTCTCGGAGATCAGATGATTGGATGTGTTATCTGTATCAGGCTGAGGAAACTCACCTTATCTCCATTTGAATAATTTAGATGACAGATTGTTTCCTTTGGGTGTCAATAATTCTATTCTTGGTTGCTATGGTTTAAATACAAGTTATCATGCATTGCATGATTTAAGACAGTATGTGACTTGGAGGGGAACCTGCGGTGGTGATCCATCTATCTGCCCTTGTGCATCTATCAGATTTTGGAAAAATGGTAACTGCAGAATTCTTAGCCTTTGAATTGCTCTTGTCATTGCTATTTATATTTTATTTGTTTGTGGGATGTGGTTGTCTGCCTAGGCCAGCATTTATTGCTCATCCCGAATGCCCTGAAGAAGGTGCTGACCTGTCTTTTTGAATGGTCGCAGTCCTTGAAGTAACTGGAGACCACTATGTTGTTTGGAAGGGAGTTTCAGGTTTTGACCCAGTGAGGTTGGTGGTCTATCATGACCCCAAAACACGTTAATGATGGGAATTTTGACAATGTTAATGCCATTGAATGTCGAGCAGATAACTGGATTCTTTCTTGTTTAAGATGCTTTTTGCCTGGCCTAGTTTGGTATGGATGTCACGCATCAGCCTAAGCCTAAGTGTCTAAGCATAATATATGGGCACTGACTGCTTCAGTACACTGGAATAAAAAATAATGTGAATGTTATGTAATCATCAGCATACATTCCTGTTTCTGACCTTGTGAAGGGATGAAAACTCATTCATGAAGCTGAAGATATCTAGGCCTTGAATATTTTTCTTTTTGACTCCTGTTTCAATGTTGTAATTGTTGAGGTATTTGTTCTCTAACAGTCAATGGCAAGCTTTCAGAGTCCCAATGACTCTATGGCTACCTGATTCTGCAGTTTGTTAAATGCTACCAGTATCAATGGTTGATAATCTTATGTTGTCTTATAATTCAGCTCCCTTATCTATGTTTGCTCCAAAATGAGAGCAAACAATGAGATTCGGAGAAGTCCAACCTGAAGAGGATATCAGTGAATGTTACTTAATAGCATCTCTGACTCTTTACAACACTTTGGACTAATATAGCAGTAATTGAATTTATTTTGTCTTTTATAGCATTATTAATTCCTTGAGTAGCTTGCTGCCCCACTTGAGTTATGAGAGGCACATTACTGAGGCTTTTTATCACACGGGCTGGGTCTTTTTTGTAGAATCCCTACAGTGTGGAAACAGGCCATTTGGCCCAACAAGTCCACACTGACCCTCTGAAGGATAACCCATTCAGATCCATTCCCTTACTGCCTTTGCTGTTTCTGGATTAGAGTGGTGCTGGAAAAACACAGCAGTTCAGGAGCATCCGAGGAGCAGGAAAATTGACGTTTTGAGCAAAAGCCGATCATTCCTGATGATCTATTCATCTATTCCTGATGAAGGGTTTTTGCCCGAAACGTCGATTTTCCTGCTCCTTGGATGCTGCCTGAACCGCTGTGCTTTTCCAGCACCACTCTAATCCAGAATCTGGTTTCCAGCATCTGCAGTCATTGTTTTTGCCTTTGCTGTTTGGATTCATGTATCGCTGGATATCGGAGTGCATCTGGGAAAATTAACAAACACTGAAATTCACAACTGATCTTGGAGGAACTGTTTGGGCGAAGTGCACAACACAGAAGCAGATAAGTGTATTGTTTCAAGTGGGACCTACAGAAAGTCTGCAGTAGTGAGTAGAGTGGGTTCTTTCTTGATTATATGTTTTTTGAGATATGTCTCTTGATTAAACTTAAAATATAAGCCGTAACTATTAATTTAACCTGGGGCAGTGTTTTGTAGAGGAATTAGACGGTGTTATTTTCTGAGCAAATTCTGAAGGAGCAAAAATGGCCTTTAGTAGAATGACGTGCGCCTCTTGTCAGATGCGGGAGTTTAAAGAGAGTTTGAGTTACTGTGGATTACTGCAATAAATACTGTTGGTTGCGAATCTTATCGGATCGAATGGATCGGTTGGAGAGACAGTTAGAAGCAATGAGGAATTTAGAACAGCAACAGAATGTGATGGATGGCAGTTATAGGAAGGGAGGAAAGTCTGAGATGCAGTCACATAGATGGGTTAATTCCAGGGAAGGTAAGAGAGGTAGGCAGCTAGTGCTATCCCCTTTTCAGACAAGTATGCTGTTTTGGAAAATGTAGGGGGTGATGGATTCTCATGGGAATGTAGCATGAACAGCCAAGTTTCTGGTATTGAGACTGTCTCTAATGCAATGAGAGGTACATTGGGTTCCAAAAGATCAATTGTATTGGGGACTCTCTAGTCCAAGGTGCAGACAGACGTTTCTGTGGCCAGTAGCAAAAAATCAGAATGTTGTGTTGCTTCCCTGGTGTCAGGATCAAGGATGTCTCACAGGGTGCAGAATGTTCTCAAGGGGAAAGAGGGGCCACCAGGAGGTTATTGTCCACATTGGAACGACATAGGAAGGGGAAAGGTTGAGATTCTGAAGGGAGACTTCAGAGATTTACGCAGGAATTTAAAAAGGAGGTCCTCAAGAGTAGTAATATCTGGATTACTCCCAATGCTACGAGCTAGTGAGGGCAGGAATAGGAGGATTGAGCAGATGAATGCATGGCTGTATGGGAGAAGGATTCACATTTTTGGATCATTGGAATCTCTTTTCGGGTAGAAGTGACCTGTGCAAGAAGGACGGATTGCACCTAAATTGGCAGGGAGATTAGCTAGAGCTGCTCGGGAGGATTTAAACTAGTAAGGTTGGGGGGTGGGACCCAGGGAGGACAGAGATCAATCTGACACTGGTGCAGTTGAGAACAGAAGCAAGTCAAACAGTCAGGGCAGGTAGGGACAAGGTAGGACTAATAAATTAAACTGCATTTCTTTCAATGCAAGCGGCCTAATGGGGAAGGCAGATGAACTCTGGGCATGGTTAGGAACATGGGACTGGAATATCATATCAATTATGGAAACATGGCTCAGGGATGGGCAGGATTGGCAGTTTAATGTCCCAGGATACAAATGCTTCAGGAAGGATAGAAAGGGAGGCAAAAGAGGAGGGGGAGTGGCGTTTTTGATAAGGGATAGCATTACAGCTGTACTGAGGGAGGATATTCCCAGAAATACATCCAGGGAAGTTATTTGGGTGGAGCTGAGAAATAAGAAAGGGATGATCACCTTATTGGGATTGTATTGTAGACCCCCTAATAGTCAGAGGGAAATTGAGAAACACACTTGTCAGGAGATCTCAGCTGTGTGTAAGAATAATAGGGTGGTTATGTTTGGGGATTTTAACTTTCCAAACAAAGACTGGGACTACCATGGTGTTAAGGGTTTAGATGGAGAGGAATTTGTTAAATGTGTACAAGAAAATTTTCTGATTCAGTATGTGGATGTACCGACGAGAGAAGGTGCAAAACTTGACCTATCCTTGGGAAATAAGGTAGGGCAGGTGACTGAGGTGTCAGTGGGGGAGCATTTTGGGGCCAGCGGCCATAATTCCATTAGATTTAAAATAGTGATGGAAAAGGATAAGCCAGATCTAAAAGTTGAAGTTCTAAATTGAAGAAAGGTCAATTTTGACAGTATTAGGCAAGAACTTCCAAAAGCTGATTGGAGGCAGATGTTCGCAGGTAAAGGGACGGCTGGAAAATGGGAAGCCTTCAGGAATGAGATAACGAGAATCCAGAGAAGGTATATTCTTGTTAGGGTGGAAGGAAAGGCTGGTAGGTATAGGGAATGCTGGATGACAAAAGAAATTGAGGGTTTGGTTAAGAAAAAGAAGGAAGCATGTGTAAGGTATAGACAGGATGGATCGAGTGAGTCCTTAGAGTATAAAGACAGTAAGAGGGAAATCAGGAGGGCAAAAAGGAGACATGAAATAGCTTTGGCAAATAGATTTAAGGAGAATCCAAAGGGTTTTTACAAATACATTAAGGACAAAATGATAACTAGGGAGAGAATAGATTAGGTAACAACAATGACTGCAGATGCTGGAAACCAGATTCTGGATTAGTGGTGCTGGAAGAGCACAGCAGTTCAGGCAGCATCCAAGGAGCAGTAAAATCGACGTTTCGGGCAAAAGCCCTTCTTCAGGAATAAAGGCAGAGAGCCTGAAGCA
>NC_057714.1:57318911-57320285 GCF_004010195.1 Chiloscyllium plagiosum
GGGGAGCGGGGAATGGGGGCGGAGCCGGTAACGAGTGGGTGTGATGGTGGGGGGAATGGTGGTGGAGTCATGAGCAGGGGTGGAGTTCCCCTCAGGGTTCTGGGGGCCATGAATGGTGTCAGTGGGATCTGTGGGGGGCGTGTCAGCAGAATGCAGGTGAGTGGCGTTGGTGGGGGCGGAAGTGGTGGCAGATACGGCAGTAGGGATGGCGGAAGTCACTGAGCATATTAGCAAGGCGGCTTTGTGTGGAGCCACAGAAAATGGGGGAGATACTAAACGAGTATTTTGCATCAGTATTTACTGTGGAAAAGGATATGGAAGATATAGACTGTAGGGAAATAGATGGTGACATCTTGCAAAATGTCCATATTACAGAGGAGTAAGTGCTGAATATCTTGAAACGGGCAAAAGTGGATAAATCCACATGAACTGATCAGATGTACCCAAGAACTCTGTGGGAAGCTAGAAAAGTGATTGCTGGGCCTCTTGCTGAGATATTTGTATCATCGATAGTCACAGGTGGTGTGTCGGAAGACTGAAGGTTGGCTAACGTGGTGCCACTGTTTAAGAAGGGTGGTAAGGGCAAGCCAGTGGTGCCACTGTTTAAGAAGGGTGGTAAGGGCAAGCCAGGGAACTACAGACCAGTGAGCCTGACTTGGGTGGTGGGCAAGTTGTTGGAGGGAATCCTGAGGGACAGGATGCACATGTATTTGGAAAGGCAAGGATTGATTATGAATAATCAACATGGCTTTGTGCGTGGGAAATCATGTCTCACAACCTTGATTGAATTTTTTGAAGAAGTAACAAAGAGGATTAATGAGGGCAGAGCAGTAGATGTGATCTATATGGACTTCAGTAAGGTGTTTGACAAGGTTCCCCATGAGAAACTGGTTAGCAAGGTTAGATCTCATGGAATAAAGGGAGAACTAGCCATTTGGATACAAAACTGCTCAAAGGTAGAAGACAGAGAGTGGTGGTGGAGGGTTGTTTTTCAGACTTGAGGCCTGTGACCAGTGGAGTGCCTCTAGGATAGGTGCTGGGTCCTCTACTTTTTGTCATTTACATAAATGATTTGGATGCGAGCATAAGAGGTACAGTTAGTAAGTTTGCAGATGACACCGAAATTGGATGTGTAGTGGACAGCGAAGAAGGTTACCTCAGATTACAACAGGATCTTGATCAGATGCGCCAATGAGCTGAGAAGTGGCAGATGGAGTTTAATTCAGATAAATGCGAGGTGCTGCATTTTGGGAAAGCAAATCTTAGCAGGACTTATACACTTAATTTTAAGGTCCTGAGGAGTGTTGCTGAACAAAGAGACCTTGGAGTGCAGGTTCATAGCTCCTTGAAAGTGGAGTCGCAGGTAGATAGGAT
>NC_057714.1:57320379-57323308 GCF_004010195.1 Chiloscyllium plagiosum
AGAACTAGAGAGCATAGGTTTAGGGTGAGAGGGGAAAGATATAAAAGGGACCTTAGGGGCAACTTTTTCACACAGAGAGTGGTACGTGTATGGAATGAGCTGCCAGAGGAAGTGGTGGAGGCTGGTACAATTGCAACATTTAAGAGACATTTGAATGGGTATATGAATAGGAAGAGTTTGGAGGGATATGGGTTGGATGCTGGCAGGTGGGACTGGATTGGGTTGGACCGAAGGGTCTGTTTCCATTCTGT
Organism: Chiloscyllium plagiosum; assembly: GCF_004010195.1. Classification (NCBI taxonomy): domain Eukaryota; kingdom Metazoa; phylum Chordata; class Chondrichthyes; order Orectolobiformes; family Hemiscylliidae; genus Chiloscyllium; species Chiloscyllium plagiosum. The sequence continues at coordinate 57,320,631 of NC_057714.1, forward strand.
ACATCTCTATGATTCCCTGACCCTATTATTTTACATTTCCCCTGACTAATGCACCTAACTTGCACATCTCTGAACCCTATGGACAGTTTAGCATGGCCATTCCTAACCTGCACATATTTGGATTGTTCGAGGAACCCGGAGTACTTGGAGGAAAGCAATGCAGACGCGGAGAGTATGTGCAAAATCCACACAGTCGCCTGAGGCTGGAACCAAACCCACGTCTTGGTGCTGTGAGGCAGCAGTGCTAACCACTGAGCCACCGTGCTGCCAGAGAAGGATCATCTTCTCTGAAGGACATTAGTGAACTATGGGTTTTTATTAGAATCTAGAAGTTCCATGGTCACCCTTACCAGTAGTTGCCTTTTGCTGTATTTTGTTGATCCAACTTGATTTTAGTAAAGCAACTCTGTCTTAGTAGAATTGTTGCATAATGGCAGGACCTGCAAACCCGGTCATTTTTATTTAAAACACAATCTGAAAATTTTTGTGAATTTTTACGTTAATTTATTTGACTTACAACAGAAAGTTGCAAGGCCATGATGTGCTTTGTGTTGTGCTGCTTATTGCTTTATTATTTCTTTCCCTGCAATGTTGCAAAATCTTGAGGCGTGTCTATAAGGTCAATTCACCTTATAATGTGTACCTTCAGCCCATTCTGTTTTCAATGCCCTTTTCCAATATACAGTAGCGCCTCGACATACGAACAAATCGGTTTACGAACAGGATTGTACATAAAATTTTGCTTGAACGTACATACGAAATTCAACGTATGAACGAAGGTACGAACGCAAAAAGCCTGTGTGCGACCACGTGGTTTCATTGCTCTGCTTTGCTACGCTCTTGTTGAACGCAAAAGCTCTCGGGTCCCGCGCGATTTCATTCAGTTCGTCTTTGGCGCGTGCTTTGTGAACAACGTTCGTTGCTATGTCCAAGCATTCTTACGCTATCCGAACAATGGGAAAAATTGATTCAGTTCGCGAACTGGGTCCCGGAACGGATTAAGTTCGTAAGTCAAGGCACTACTGTATTTGTATTTGTTTTTGTTTGCACTGGTTTTAGAAACATACTTAAGGAAGTTAAAAATCACACAACACCACATTACAGTCCAACAGGTTTATTTGGAAACACAGCTTTCGGAGCATTGCTCCTTCATTAGGTGGTTATAACTTAAGGAAGTTAAGCTTATTTAGGAGATTTTAATGCACTTTCTGTATGTATGAGCATTTTGCATATAGTACAGAATGACTGCATTTTCATTTAGAAAATAATAAAAGGCAATCTAGCAGAATTTTGTATAGATTGAAATTTTTGTAAATAAATGTTGGTAAATTTTCTTTCCATTTAGTTTCAATGAATTTAACATTTTGAACTTGTCAAAATACCAAAACTATGTTCAGAGTGCAGTATGGGTTAGAATATGCTGCAGATATGACTTAGTTATTTGTTTTTGTCAAATAGGTGGTGCAGAACATGTATTTCCAGAGGGACTCAGTCCATGAAGTGCTACTAGTAGATCTAATTGGGTAGTTCTTTCAAAGAAGAGTTCAACTGTGCTTCAAGTTTTGTACTATTGTGCAGTTTTTAAATAATTAACAACTATACATTGTCACCATGGCAAAATTATAGCTTCCACTGGGTGAAATCTGTCCATTTTAGTTTAGACATACTTGCATATTTCTTCATGGGCCTTCCAGAATAACCTACTCTTTTTTTTGTTGGATTAAAATGCATGTACAATGCTCTACTGCAAATTGAACTGAATTCTTCTACATGTTCATAAGATCATAAGACCATAAGACACAGGAGCGGAAGTAAGGCCATTTGGCCCATCGAGTCCACTCTGCCATTCAATCATGGCTGACGGGCATTTCAACTCCACTCACCCGCATTCTCCCCGTATCCCTTAATTCCTTGTGACATCAAGAATTTATCAATTTCTGCCTTGAAGACATTTAGCGTCTCAGCCTCCACTGCACTCTGCGGCAATGAATTCCACAGGCCCACCATTCTCTGGCTGAAGAAATGTCTCTGTATTTCTGTTCTGAATTTACCCCCTCTAATTCTAAGGCTGTGTCCACGGGTCCTAGTCTCCTCACCTAATGTAAACAATTTACTAGCGTCCACCCTCTCCAAGCCAAGTATTATCTTGTAAGTTTCTATTAAATCTCCCCTTAATCTTCTAAACTCCAATGAATACAATCCCAGGATCCTCAGCCATTCCTCATATGTTAATCCTACCATTCCAGGGATCATCCATGTGAATCTCCGTTGGACACGCTCCAGTGCCAGTATGTCCTTCCTGAGGTGTGGGGACCAAAACTGGACACAGTACTCCAAATGGGGCCTAACCTGAGCTTTATAAAGTCTCAGTAGCACAACGGTACTTTTATATTCCAACCCTCTTGAGATAATTGACAACATTGCATTCGCTTTCTTAATCACGGACTCAACCTGCATGTTTACCTTTAGAGAATCCTCAACTAGCCCTCCCAGATCCCTCTGTACTTTGGCTTTACGTATTTTCTCACTGTTTAGCAAGTAGTCCATGCTTGTATTCTTTTTTCCAAAGTGCAAGACCTCGCATTTGCTCACATTGAATTCCATCAGCCATTTCCTGGACCACTCCTCCAAACTGCCTAGATCCTTCTGCAGCCTCCCCACATCCTCAGTACTACCTG
>NC_057714.1:57324136-57331365 GCF_004010195.1 Chiloscyllium plagiosum
TTGGGGATGAACCTCTGTACAGTGTCCTCAATTTTACCCACAAACTCCTGCCATTTTTGCTTTACTGTCTTTCCTGCTAGGCTCTGCTTCCAGTCTTTTTTCGTTAGTTCCTCTCTCATGCCCTCATAATTACCTTTATTTAACTGTAACACCATTACATCCGATTTTGCCTTCATGAAATTCTATGTGGTAATCAAACGTCAAAGGGGATTTCAGTGGGGGATAAAGCTGTTATTCACATTTGATAATTTCTTAGATGCAAAAGCTATTTCGGAGTCATGGTCACAGAGTCCTATAGCCTTTTGGTTCAATCTGGTCCGTGCTGACCAAAATGTCTATCAATACTAGGCCCATTTCCCTGTTCTTGGCCTATATCCATAGAACATAGAAAGTTACAGCACAGTACAGGCCCTTCAGCCCTCGATGTTGCATTAACCTGTGAAAATAATCTGACATCCATCTAACCTACATCGTTCCATTATTATCCATATGTATGTCCAATGCCCGTTTAAATGCCCTTAACGTCAGCGAGTCTACTACTGGTGCAGGCAGACCATTCCACGCCCCTACTACTGAGTGAAGAAACTACCCCTAATATCTGTCCTAAATCTATCACTCCTCAATTTAAAGCTGTGTCCCCTCATGTTAGCCTTCACCATCCGAGGAAAAAGACGCTCACTGTCCACCCTATCTAACTCTCTAGTTATTTTATATGTCTCGATTAAGTCACCTCTCAACCTTCTTCTCTCCAATGAACACAACCTCAGTTTCCTCAGTCTTTCCTCCTAAGACCTTCCTTCAATACCAGGCAACATCCTAGTAAATCTCCTCTGAGCCCTTTCCAAACCTTCCACATAACTAGGGAGAATGTAGGGCCAATCAAGGATAAAGGAGGGAACTTGTACTTGAAGTCAGGGGAAGTGGGCGAGATCCTAAATGATTACTTTGCATTGGTATTCACTCAGGAAAAGGATATAGAGGATAGTGAGATTTGTGTGGAGCATGGTAATGTGCTAGGGCATTTTTGACTTTGAGAAAGCAGTGTTGGATCTCTTGAAGAGCATTAAAGTGGATTAGCTCCGAGAGCTTAATGGTATGTACCCCAGGTAATGTATTTGTCCGAATGCCTTTTAAATGTTGTTCATGTATCCACCTCAACCACTTCCACAAGCAGCTTATTTCATATGCATGCCATCCTCTGTGTTTTAAAAAAAGAAGTTGCCCCTCTGGTTCCCTTTTATTCTTTCCCCTCTAATGTTAAACTGATACCCTCTAGTTCTTGATTCCCCAAGACTGGGTAAAACACTGGGTGCATTCACCCTATCCATGCCTGTCATGATCTTTATACATTTATAACAGTCAGTCTCCTATGCTCTAAAGTAAAATCTCTTAGCGTGTCCAACCTCTCCCAACACCTCTGACGTTTTGAGTCCTGGCAACATCCTTGTAAATTTCTTCTTCAATTTTTCCAGTTTAATAACATCGTTCCTATACCAAAGTGACCAAAACAGAACACAGTACTCCCAAGTATGGCCTCACCAACATCCCGTACAACTGCAACACAACTTCCATACTCAGTGCCCTGACTGATGAAGGCCAGTGTGCCAAAAGCCTTCTTCACTGCCCTGTCTACCGAGGACTCCACTTTCAGAAAACCGTGCACCTGAACTCCAAGGTCCCTCTGTTCCACTACACTCCTTAAGGCCCTACCATTCACCATGAAACTCCTACCTTGATTTGACTTTTCAAAATGCAAGACCTCATACTTATCTATATTAAACTCCATTTTTAATTTCTTGGCCCACTTCCCCAGCTGATCAAGGTCCTGCTGCAATTTCTGTTAACCTTCCTCACTGTCCACAATGCTGCTTATTTTAGTAGCATCTGCAAACTTAATATTCACGCCTTGTACATTCTCATCCAAATCATTGATATAGATAACATACAGCAATTGGGCCAGCATCAACTCCTGAGGTACTCCACTTGTCCCAGGTCTCCAGCCTGACAAGTACCCTTCCTCTATTACCCTCTTCTTCCTACCATTAATCCAATTGTATATCCAATTTGCCAGCTCCCCTTGGATTCCATGCGATCTAAACTTCCAGAGCAGCCTACCATGTGGAGCCTATTAAAGGCCTTACTGAAATCCACATAGACTACATCTACCGCCCTTCCCGCATCAATCTTCCTGGTCACTTTATCAAAGTTGGGAGGCATGATCTCCCACGCACAAAGCTGTTGTTAAAATACCTATTTCAGATGGCTCAGGGAATCCCTGATGGATTCGATATGTAAGGCTCTCTTGGTTCATCTCGGAGATTGTACTTTGTGGTAGTCTGGAAAATAAAACTCTTAAAGACAGTTTAGTTTAAATCATTACCTTTTATTTACCAATGGCATCCATGTTACACTACAATGTTGATATCTGCAGGCCAGGCTTGAGGTAAGGTTCTAAAACCATTAGCAGAGTATCTGCATCAGCTCTTGGCCCTAAGAGCTCTCTCAGGCTACTCCCTTTATTGCTGCAAACCAGCTATCTTTATACAGAAATTAGTATTAAAACAACACATGTCTTTAATCAGATATGCAGCAATAAAATGGCAAAAGTTTCCAGAGAAAGAGAAACTTCTTGACAGGTCTGAGTGTCATTGACTAAGTGGGAATCTTGATCAAGTTAGGCCAAGTGGCCAATTTCTTTGGCTGGGAAACCTTCCCTTTTCGCAGTACATCATAATGAGAGACCAGTCTAAAGTATGTTGAAAAGGTCATAAGGTAACTTTGCTTAACCAAAATGCCCAGTACAATCGTCCTACAAAATGGCTTTTTCTTTTAAGATCATCTTAGATTCCCAGATTCAAAATAAATTCATAACATTCAATGCATGACAAGCAAGAGTACACTAAGATCAGACCACAAAGAGTTAACCTTTCCATCCGTACTCTCACTCTCACTCTCACGGACATTTTCCAACTTTCTTACTATGTCAGTTTCAACCTTCGTGTTTTCCTAGCTCGTAAGAGTAACGAGACATTCGACTTTCAGAAGTCAAAATTAGAGAGCTGAGCTTCATAAATTCATATCTGCTCAGTATGGCATACATTAAAATGTATCCGGATTGTTCTATTGCATGCATATTCCACTCGGCTTATTAAATTACAAGTTCTTTTCCTATTGAATGTGAGTTTTGTTAGGAGTCTTCAATATAAATCAGAAATTTAATTATCCAACATCCCACAGTGAAATATGCGTGCCTCTAGCCGCCGGAGTGAGAAGGAAGTACTGCCGCACATTCCACAAGTGAACAAATGTTATCACCTTATTTACGTCGATCCATTGACATTTAGAACAGATGTCCTTAATTGTTGGGGGGGGCATTCATTCAGAACAATGTGATCAAGCACTTTCTTGCATCTCCTTCGCTCATGTGTAAGGCTACCAGCTTTCTCATCATGTTGACTATTCCTAATCAAACCCTGTCTTTCCAAATGCAAGTATATCTTAGAATCTTCTTAAATAACTTATGTATCACAGATGTTAAGCTTACTGGCCCATAATTCCCAGGTTTCTCTTTGCAGCTCTTTTGAATAAGGGCACAACATTCCCTCCCCTCCAGTCTTCTGGGACCTCACCCATGGCTAATGGTGCAAAAATATGAGCCAGGACCCCCCACAATTCTTTCTCTCGCCTCATGCAGTGTTCTTGGATACATCTGGTCAGGCCCAGGAGATGTGTCCACCTTTGGTCTTTTCTGTGATGTGGAAGACAAAATATGGAAGTTGTGATGTCCTTTGAATATCACAGTCACTAGTAGAATGGATACAAGATTTTCGAACAAGTTGTTAAATTAAGCAGATAAGTTGGACTTGCACAACTTGAGATTCCAGAGGTCTAAGAGAACGTTTGGATGAGTATAGCATTTGGGAGCAGGAGGAGGCCAGTTCACCTTTCCAACCTCGTTCAGCATTCAATAATACTATAGTTTATCTGGCTGTGTTTTCAACTCTATGTTCCTGTTTGAACTCCTAACCCAAGACCATCAGACCATCATCTTATCTGTCAGATTTCGAAAATTATCTAATTAAACCAATGTTTTTCATGTGGATAAAGGCCTAACGTATTCTTCATTCTTTAACGTGTTCTTTAATCAACTATCTTCATAAAATAAACCCGTCATCCAAGAAATGAGTAGAGTGAATCTTTTGTGCATTGCTGTGAATGCAATTATATCGTATATTAAGTAAGGAGACCACAGCTGAACACACGAGTCCCATTTTGGTCTCTTCTCAATCCGATGTAGTTCCCTACGCTTATGTTTGATTTCTCTTATGATGAACATTTGCTTTCTGAATTACTTACTGTGCCTGTAGTCTAATGTCTTGTGATGCACGTTTGTGGTAGGTGATTGCCTAGTGGTGTCTTCACTGGACTGTTAATCAAAGACCCAAGTAATGGTCTGGAGACCCTAATTTGAATCCTGCCAAAGCAGATGGTGGAACCTAACGATGACCATGAATCAATTGTCACTGATGTCCTTTAGGGAAGGAAACTGCCATCCTTACTTTGTCTGGCCTCATCTGATTCCAGACCTGCAGTAATGTAGTTGCCCACTGCCATAAAAGGTTCACAATGGATGCCATTTCCCTAACCCAGCACTGTCCTTGGAACATCTGGACAAGGACACCTGACATCAGATTCCTACTTGTCGACTGCAACTCCACCTTCAACACCATTGTCCCCTCCAACCTGATCTCAAAACTCCGAGACCTAGGTTCTGACTCCACCCTCTGCAACTCGATCCTCAGGTTTCTTACCCATAGACCTTAATCACTGAAGAGAGACAACTGCACTCCTCCATGATAACACGAGCCCCCAAGGATGCATTCTCAGCCTCCTAACTGTACACCCTGTCAGTGTGCCACCAAATTTGAATGGACACTATCTACAAATTTGCTGACGACGCCACCGTGGTAGGACGGATATCAAACAACAATGAGTCAGAATACAGAAAAGAAATTGAGGGCTTGGTAATGTGGTGCAATGATAACTTCTCTCCCAATGTCAGCAAAACTAAAGAACTGATAATTGACTTCAGAAAGAAAGGAGACCCTGCCCCCCCCCCCCCCCAACCCCCTCCCAAATCAAGAAGACACAACAACACCTCTTTTTCAGAAATCTGGCATGTCCATAGGTATACTCTCCCACTTTTATAGATGCACCATAGAAAGCATACTGTCCAGGTGCATAAAGGGCTGATGTGGCAACTGCTTTGTTCAGGACCGTAAGAAACTACAGAAGATTGTGTGTTCAGCCCAGACTATCACTGAAATCTACCTCCCGTCCATGGACTCCATTTACACGTCTCATTGCTGCAGCAAGGCTGCTAGCATCAAAGACCCATTCGACCCCGGTAATGCTCTTCTACAACTTCTTCCATCAGGCAGAAAACACAGAAACATAAACACACAGGTTCAAGAACAACATTTTCCCTGCTGTTATTAGACTGATGAATGGACTTTCTAACTTCAAATAATGCTGATTTGTTAATGTTGATCTTGTCTCGTGTATGTCCTGTGTGGCATAATCTGTATGTCTTACTCTGTCCAATTTTTTTTCACCTAATGATTTCTATGTGCTTGATTACTATGATCTGCCTGTACTGCTTGCAAACCAAGCCTTTCACTGTACTTATGTACACATGACAATAAATAAATAAATCCAGACTCTCAAGTGCCCTCTGGGAAGTCAGGCATGGACAATAAATGCTGGCCCAGCGAGCAATGTCCTCATGATGTGAATGAATTTTTAAAAAAAGAATACCCGGGTCTGTCTGTAAATCAGAGTTTTGCATTCTCTCAATTTAATAGTAAACAAGTTTTCAGTGTGGACAAGTTCACATTCTCCGTTATCGTTATATTCTGTCTGTGATGGTCTTTCACAATCACCATGTCTAAATCCCCATGAAGCCTCTTTTTATCATCCTCACAACTCATTTTCACCAAGTTTAGATTCATCTGTAAACTTGGAAACATTACAGTTGGTCCCCATATCTAAATCATATTGAACAACTGGAAGCTGAGCACTGTTGTTGTGGTAAATCACTATCGTAGCCTGCCAATCTGAGAATGACCAATTTATTCATATTGTCTGCTTTCTTTTTGTTTAAACAATCCTGTGTTCATGTTAGTATATTATTTCCAATCACACATGGCTTAATTTTGTTTGCTAACTTGTGTGGGACTTTATCAAAAGCTTTCTAGAATAGAAAGGAATAAACCACCAGTAGAAGGGGTTCAGATTTAAGAAAGAACTCTTGGATAGATTGTGGGTATTAAACTTAACAAGGCTTTTGGACCAGATGAGACACATCCAAGGATTTTTGAAAGAGCTAAGTGTAGAAATTGCAGAAATACTGGCCATAATATTTCAGTCTTCTCTCGACTGTAGGGAGGTGCCAGGAAACTAGAATTGCCAATATGATGGCCTTGTTCAAAAAATGTTGTAAGGTTAATCCTGGCAAGACCAGTTCATTTGACATGTGTAGTAAGGCAACATTTAGAAACAATTAATTGGGATAGAATCAGTAATATGGAAACTGTGGGTTAAAAAATCAGAATGGATTTCTAAATGGAGAATAGTGTTTGTGACTTGCTGGAGTTTTTTATTAAAGGGTTGATGAGTGTAGCAGCATACATGGGTTTCCAGATGGTGTTTGATATAGTGCCTCTCAGATTTGAGGAGAGTTGTAGGTCTTGGTTTAAAGGGACTGTAGTAATATGGATGAAAAATTGGCTGAGTGGTAGGAAAAAAAAGGAACGGTCTTTGGATATTTTTCGAGCTGCAGAAAAGTTGTATTGATATGATCTGGATCTCTGTGTGCATGGGACAGATTTCAAGTTTGCTGATGACACTAAACTTGGAGGAACTTTTAACTCTGAGGATAGTATGGAATCTCAAAAGGACATAGAACATAGAAAAATACAGCGCAGTACAGGCCCTTTGGCCCTCGATGTTGCGCCGATCCAAGCCCACCTAACCTCCACTAGCCCACTATCCTCCATATGCCTATCCAATGCCCGCTTAAATGCCCATAATGAGGGAGAGTCCACCACTGCTACTGGCAGGGCAGTCCATGAACTCACGACTCGCTGAGTAAAGAACATACCCGTACCATCTGTCCTATACCTACCCCCCCCCCCTTAATTTAAAGCTATGCCCCCTCATAATAGCTG
>NC_057714.1:57331720-57338156 GCF_004010195.1 Chiloscyllium plagiosum
CTTATCTATATCCCGCTGTAACCTGCCACATCCTTCCTCACTGTCAACAACTCCTCCGACTTTCGTATCATCCGCAAACTTGCTCACCCAACCTTCTAGCCCCTCCTCCAGGTCATTTATAAAAATGACAACCAGCAATGGTCCCAAAACAGATCCTTGTGGAACACCGCTAGTAACGGCACTCCAAGATGAACTTTTACCATCAACTACTACCCTCTGTCTTCTTCCAACCAGCCAACTCCTAATCCAAACCTCCAACTCACCCTCAATGCCATACTCCGTATTTTTTGAAGTAGCCTACCATGGGGAACCTTATCAAATGCCTTACTAAAATCCATATACTTATTGACATATCATCCCGTTCTCCCTTCAGTCAAAGCAGAAGGCTTGCAGGCACAGAATAGTTTTACCTTCCTTTATTTCAGGCCCTGGAGAGAGAGAGAACGAACGATTGCCCATGTGCGCAGGGACATGGATTCCCGGTCTTCTCTGGAACAACAGTTTCTTAATGAATTATATAATCATTTTACAGGGAGATACATCCAGATAAGGCAACATACATATTAATCGGGTGACCGTTACAATCAGCGAGTGTCATAATAGAGACGAAGCCTTCTACTTGTTTACAATGCATGTTCTTAACTTTGTTAATTGGATTCATGTAACGGATACTTCTCCCCTTGTTAACTGACTTTACATACTGAATGCTTTCAATATTCTTAAATGGCTCTACATGATAACTGCATTTCCACCTTGTTAACCAATTACCATTGCCTCAAGCACCCCATTGTTAACTGCAAGTTCTTATCTGATCTGAGTCGTGCTGAGCTGAGCCTTTTGTTTCACAAAACTCAGAACTTAACTCTTTCCCTACCTGCTCATACCCTATGCACATTCTCAAACAGGTTAGTGGAATGGGCAAATAATGTTAAGTTCGTGGGTGGCACAGTGGTTAGCACTGCTCCCTCACAGCGCCAGAGACCCGGGTTCAATTCCCGACTCAGGCGACTGACTGTGTGGAGTTTGCACATTATCCCGGTGTCTGTGTGGGTTTCCTCCGGGTGCTCCGGTTTCCTTCCACAGTCCAAAGATGTGCAGGCCATGCTAAATTGGGTGGGTGGGTTCGCGCTTCGGCAGGTCGGTGTGGACTTGTTGGGCCGAAGGGCCTGTTTCCGCACTGTAAGTAATCTAATCTTCTTTTTCCTGAGAATTTTACACATTTGATGTAACTGCAATACGTCAACTTCTGTGAACAACAACCAAACTTTATTATGCAAGTACAGTACAAGCTGCGGAGAAACTCTTAACACTCTTCGTCATCAGAGGTTTTGCTCACTCTGAGGGAGCTGGATCAGTGTCAAGAACTCTCCGCGTAGAAATATAGGGGGTGACTTGGTTTAAAAAAAACACACTTCGCCATGCTCGCAAAGCGTGTCGAGAGGTCTCTCTGAACAAAAGAAACAGTTCTTCCTTTATACAACATCTTTACATCACAGTCACTAATGCCCACAAGACAACCCCCAGCCACTCCCTCACAGTCATATGCCACTCAAGACACAATGCAGTGACCTGATTATCTCCAGAAACAACGTCATGTAAGTCATCCCCTAATGGTCAAATCTGTTGTGAATCTTTTATTAACTGCAAGGAGTAATCAAAATTCCACCTGCAGTGTTCTTACTGATTTTGAAAGGATGATGATGCCACTCTTTTACTCTGAATAACTAGGAAATGGCCATATAAATGGCTCTGAATGTCAAGTGATGGGAATATAAATTCCTTACAATTTACCTGTAAGTCAGAGGCATTCCACCCTCGTCTCAGGACATCCACTTTCCTGCAGATCAGAGCATATCAGCTCTTCAGTGTCTCAATGACAGATGACATTCAATGCAGAAAAGTGAGGTGATGCATTTTGGTCATAAAAGCACTGAAAGACAATATAAAATAGGGGGTGCAAGACCAGGGGACCTGAGTGTATATGTATACAGGTCATTTGAACATGACAGTATGTGGAAATAATAATAAATAAATCATATAATGTTCTCCGTTTTATTGATAAGTGTATCCAACATAAGAATAAGGAGATGATATTGAACTTGTGTAAGGCACTTGTTAGACCTCAGCTGGAGAATTGTGTAGAGTTTGGATGCTCCATTGTTGGAAAGATGTGAATGCATTGGAGAGAGTGCAGAAGTGATTTATTTGAATGGGTTCCAGATATGAAAAACTTGAACAGTGAGGATAGATTAAAGAAATTGGGACTGTTCTTCCTGCAGAGAAGACGACTAACAGGAAATCTGAGTGAGGTTGTCAAAGTCATGAGTGGGCTGAACAGAGTAGATAGGATGAAGCCGTTTCTCCTTGTAAGGAATGTGCAAGTGTAGATTTAAGGTGATGTACAAATGAAGCAAGGATGATTTTGATTTATTAATGTCATACGTACAGAGATACAGTGGAAGTATTATTTTGCATCCTGAGCAGACAAACTATACCTTGCATAAGTACATTACGCTAATACAGAGGAACCTGTATTATCCAGCATTTAGTTAACTGAATTTTGGATTATCCGAACAAGATCGCACTGTTCCGATGCGTGGCTAACTGTTATCAGGTATTCAATTGACTGAGCGAAATACTCCCCGCTCGTGTCCTTTGGACAATTGAGGTTCCTCTGTAAAACAGTATGCAGAATATTGTATTACATCTACAGAGAATGTGCAGAGAAAGATCTACTCTAATGTATGAGAGGTCCGTTCATAACTCTAACGGTGGAGGGGGTGAAACTGTACTTGAATCTGTTGGCACATTTTCAAACTTTGTATCTTCTGCTCGATGGAAAGAAATGTATAAGTGGGGTGGAAGCGGTCTTTGAATACTTTGGCTGCTTTTCCAAGGCAGTGGAGTCAATGTAAGGAAGGCTGGTTTTTATAATGGACTGAACTGCGTTCACAGCTCTCTGTAATTTCTTGAGGCCTTGGGCAGAGCAGTTGTCAAACTAAGCTGTGATGCCCTCAGATTGAATGCTTTCTATGAAAAATCTATAAAAAATTGGTACGTCATTGTGGACATGCTGAATTTTCTTCGCTTTTTGAGGAAAGTAGAGGTGTTAGTGTGCTTTCTTAATTAGCATCAACCTAGATGGACCAGGTTAGATTGGTGATATTTACTCCTTAGAACTTATATCTCTCAACCATCTCCACCTCAGCACCTTTGATACAAACAGGGGTGTGTCTTCCACTCCGTTTCCTGAAGTCAATGATCAGCTCCTTCATTTTTGCTGACATTGAGGGAGATATTGTTTGTCTTTACATCGTGCCACTAAGCTGCCTTATCTCTCTCTTGTTCTCTTGATTCATCATGGTTTGAGATCTGACCCATGACAGTGGAAACCTTTTCACACGGTGATTTGTTAAAAGTAGCAATTTTCAACTTTTTTGTCTCATTAATTCCTCCGTATACGTATTTTATTAATGCTAACTGTTTTCAGTTCCGCACAGCTATTACCTGTTTGGATCTTATTTATTTCAGATGTCCTGTGCCTTCCCCAAAGACATATGCAAAATGCTCATTTAGCTTCCCATTTTCACACAAATAATCTCCTTGTCTCTATCGTAATGACTCATTTATGCTTCCTAATCTTTACCTTTTCACATAGCTGTAAAAGCTTTTCCAATCCGTTTTAGTGTTTCTTTCTATTTCACATTGATATTTTCTGCTCTGTATCAATTTGAGTCCTTGCTGAATTCTAAAATTCTACCAGTCATCAGGTTTACAACTTTTGACTAATTTATAAACCTCCTTTTATAATTTTTCCTTGTTAATCATGGTGCACTCAGTTTTTAATATTTTTGCCTTGTAGAAGTTACTTTTGTGAACTGAGCCTTAATTCTTTAAATACAAATGACTCTATGACAAATCCATTGTTTATTTACCATCAAATCCTTTAATATCTTTTCCATTAACCAAAGTCAGCTTCCTTAACCTTCGTGACTGCTGTTATTTAGATTTATATCTTTTTTTCAACTTAGTGGAACATTCACCTTTCTGCATGCATCTCTAATTTCTTGATTTGTACCGTACCCTACGTGACTACTGTTTGGCCTATAAACCATTCCGGCCAGTGTTTGCTCTTCCTTGTCATCCTTATTTACAATCTGAGATCCTGTCTTGCTAATGTACCGATCCCATCCCTTCCTGTCAGCACTGTCTCACTTCCTTTTCACTTGTTCCCTCCTAAGTATTGAAAGTCCTTTAACATTGGGTTACCAGTCTTTGTTATCCTGCAATGACATCTCTGTAATAATAGGTAATGGGGGTGAAGATAAATATGAGAATAAGACAGCTAGTAATATAAAAAAAATTGCCAGAGTTCTTTAGTTAACTAAAAGGTAAGAGAGAGGCACGAGTGGATATTGGACTGCTGGAAAATGAGGCTGGAGAAGTAATGGGGAACAAAGAAATGGTGGAGGAACTGAATAGGTACATCACTTTTCACAATGAAGATACCAGCATACCAGTATTTCAGGAAAATTGGGGGCAGCAGTGAATGTAGTGACCATCACTAAGTAGAAGATGCTGGGGAAGCTGGAAAGGTCTGAAGATGGCTAAGTCATCTGGACCAGATGGCCTACACCCTAGAGTTCTGAAGAAGATAGCCGAGGAGATTGTAAGGGCAGTGGTTGTGATCTAGCAGAAATCACTGGAGTCAGGGTGTTAAGTTCTTTTCCTGAGGTTTCACACACGAGATGCAACTCGCATACACCAACTTGTGCAAAAAGTTTATTAAAGCTTGTACAAGCTAGGTGACCCCCTTGAACCTCTTCGCAGGTGTGCGAAGTCGAGTCAAAGTGAGGCCCTGAGTAAAGAAAATGCATCCCCTTTATACAGGTCAGTTGGCAATGCTTACAGATACTCTGGCCACTCCCCCATATTCATGTGCCACTCAGAAGAACTCAGAAGAAGTTCTCCTGATCTCAGTGAGTCTCTCTCTCGCGCGCTCTCTCCCTCGCGCGCTCTCTCCCTCGCGTGCTCTCTCCCTCTCACTGCACCTCCAGGTAGTCTCCTCCTATGCCCTTAAGCTCTTCAGCCACATCCTGAGGCAGACACGTTACCACAGCCACATCTCTTTCCTCTGCGCCTGCCGATGGAACCGACTGATCCTGCAGGGACACTTGACTACATTGAGACCATCACGATTTGGACCTGACCAGGTCAACCAGTACCTACAACAAATCCAAAGCCTCCAGAAACTGAAAACCCTCTGGATCCTCTGCTCCATGCTCGCAGCCATGTGCTGCTATCTACACTGTCTGCAGACAGCCCTCCCCCAGCTCAGCGCCACACTTCCAGACCTGCAAAGGACTTCTGCTGACCTTCTTCCTGAGAAGGATCCACCCACTCAACAAATGCTTTTTTCCACCATATCGGACATGCCAAACTTTCATGTACTAACCTCAATACAGTACTTGGGATTCCTCGATCATTCCAGAAGCTTCTGCCAGCCTCCGGAACTGCTCAGACCCCAACAACCATGCGGCTACTTCAGCCACCCCCACTGCAGCGAATGATTACACAGACCGCAGCAATTGCCAACTATGCTGCCTCAGTAATCGCCGGTAAAACAACTGCTTCCACGACCACTGTAAGATGATCCACCGCTGCCAAAACCACTGCGAAGTCGACCTGGCATGTCACTTCTGCACCCGTAGTTGCTGTCACAGCCACTTCCGCCCCCACCAACGTCACTCGCCCAAACACCGCTGACGACATCGCCTATGCCATGCGTTTCGTCATTTCCGTCCCCGCGGATGCTACCAAAGGCACCACTTCTACCCACTAACCCCTGAGGTGAGCGTCACTTCCATTGGTGATGTCACCCATGATCCCACAATCACGCCCATTCCAGTGACAGTCTCCGCCCCACTCCCACATCCAGCTCCACACTAGGTCCTCTGTCCCAGCCCTTACTATATTCCCCAGTCCTCCTCCACACTGATGATGAATGATCAGTCCTCAGTAAAGGCCTCACACGTTGCGATATTGAACACTTCTTCCTCCACTGCCATGCTTGCTTTTTCCATCAGGACTCCTGTCCACCCTCCGAGGACCATTTCTCCTGCCTTCAACATGCCCCATCCACCTGGACACCCCATGCTGGTCTGTTACCCACCCTTGAACTCTTCATTTCCAACTGCCACCGTGGCATTGACTGCCTCAATCTGTTCAACCCCCCCCCCAACCTCTCACCCTTGCAACATACAGCCCTCCACTCCAGCTCCAACATCGCCAGCAAACCTGCATACAAGAGGTGTGGCGCAGTGGTATTTTGGTGCACCGGCCTCTACAATGCTGAAATGGAAATGTGTTGCTGGAAAAGCGCAGCAGGTCAGGCAGCATCCAGGGAACAGGAGAATCGACGTTTCGGGCATTAGCC
>NC_057714.1:57339395-57367124 GCF_004010195.1 Chiloscyllium plagiosum
ACTTACCTCATTCCTGAAGAAGGGCTAATGCCCGAAACATCGATTCTCCTGTTCCCTGGATGCTGCCTGACCTGCTGCGCTTTTCCAGCAACACATTTCCATCTCTGATCTCCAGCATCTGCAGACCTCACTTTCTCCTCTACAATGCTGAAGCCATGTGCCCCCTCAACCATGATCTCACCACTTATCAACAAGCTATCATCTCTCGCACCATCCACAACCTCATCACCTCAGAGGATCTCTTACCCACAGCATCCACCCTCATAGTTCAGGAACCCCACACCTCCCAGTTCTACCTCAGACCCAAAATTCACAAACCTGACTGCCCATCGTCTTGGCCTGCACCTGCCTCACTGAACTTATCTCTGCATACCTTGACACTGTCCTGTCCCCCTTGGTCCAGGAACTCCCCACCTACGTTCAGGACACCACTCATGCCGTCCACCACCTCATCTTCACCATGGACATCCACATCAATTCTCCTGCTCCTCGGATGCTGCCTGACTGGCTGTGCTTTTCCACTACCACGCTCTTCGACTCTGATCTCTAGCATCTGCAGTCCTCACTTTCTCCAAATTAGAACATTAGTTTGGAACCTGTTTTTGTATCTATAGCTTTGGTTTGCTAACACCTTAAACCTGTAGGACTTGTGGCAATTGTGGTGTAATGGTGAGTCTTTGTTCAGTGTCTAGTTACTTTAAAGCAGTGCGCCCCAGACTATTTCATGGTATCACCTCATTTTAGCACTTGAAAATTAATATCACTCCAGATGTCAGCATAAATCCAAAATCAGAAATTGCTGGAAAGGTCTAGCATCTGTGGTGAGAAATCAAAGTTAACATTTTGGGTCCAGTGACCCTTCCTCAGAATTCCAAGAATAAGTTGGCAATGAGAGGACAATCAGGGAGCAATCAAACCTTCAACCTGTAGCTTTGGTAGCCAAAATCCTTCTAACGTAAATACAATTCAAAAACCAGTTCAAACCTTTTTCTTTTTTAAGCTGGTCCCTATGGGACCACTGTTATCATTCAAATATCTGCCATTTGTTAGAGCATATTGCCTATCTGGAGTGGAGGCATCTGTAGAATACTTTCAAAAAGAAGCAACCTACAGTTGATTCAGGTCTGACTTCAAGCAAATATCAGTTTTTTTTAAGTAAGCTGTTCTCAACTCTCAATTCACAGCTCCAAACTAAAAATGATTAAAAAAGAGAAAATAACGAAAAGTCAGCAAGGGTTTTCATGCATTCTGTTCGCTTTCCTAATTACTTTTCATACCTGCCTACTAACATTTTGTGGACATGCAGAACCAGCTCTGTGATCTCTCACCATTTTGATTTTCTTCTTAGTCTTCCTGCCAAAATGAGCAATTTCACACTTTACCACATTGCACTCCATTTGTCAGATCTTCACCATAACCTAACAATTTTGTTTTGTAGCCCCCTCATCCCCCTCACCTTCTCTTTGGCTGGCTTATGCCATAGAGTAATATCAACAGCACAAATTCAATTTCTCCACTGGCTGAGGTTACCATGAAGGACTCTTCCCCTCAATCTCATCCTTCACCTAAAGCGTGGTGAACTTTGAATTCAGAAATAGGGAACACTTTGAAAAAAAATGAGGGGTTGCCCTTTTAGGACCGAGATAAGAGTATTTTTTTGAGAGTTGCACAACTTTAAAACATACTGTTTCAGAAGGCAGTGGATGTAGGATCATTTGAAAATTTTTAAGGCAGCCTTATTAGAGTAGAAAGAGAATCGAAAATTATTGGGAGTAAATGGGAATGTGCCATTCGAAATACAAACAGGTCATTCAGGATCGTTTTTCCATTGCAGAGCAGGCTCAAGGGGCTGAATGGCCTACTTCTGCCCTGAACTTGTATGTTCCTTGTCCACAAATAACCTTCAAAGAAACTCACTGTATTAGACTTTTTTAAAAAAACTGCACTGTGGCAAAGAATTATGCTTATCTGTATTGCGTAATTCATAAGGGTTATTTTGCACATTTGTGTGTCAAAGAATGTCAGTGAGGTAATTGAAGACATTATTGAACCATCCAGGTTGAGCAAAATGCTTTAATAGACATAGTAAAGATGAATGTAGTAGTTGATTTGTAATGCAGATTCCATTTTTGGGGATTTTACTGTATTAAAATAGAAAATTACACGTGTAGAGTTTTTCCTGACTGTGAGTCCCAGGGGACTTTACAATCAGTGCAGTACTTTTAAATTGTCTACTTTCCACATTAAAACTACTATGTGATGCAGGTTAGTGGGAAGCCAGAGAATTCAAAGCTCTTAAAAGCCAGCAGAGGACAATTAAGAAAATAGTATGGGAGGTGAAGATGAAATGAGAGTAAGCTAACTCGTTCTATAAAAGAAGATTACAAGAGCTTTTTTTTCGATATCTAAAAGGTAAGAGAGAGGCAAGAGTGGACATTGGATTGTGAGAGAATGATGCTGGAACAGTAGTAATGGGGAATAAAGAAATAATGGAGAAACTGAATTGGAATTTGTATCAGTTTTCACAGTAGATTACACCAGCAGCATGCCAGAACTTCAAGAGAATCAAGGGTAGAGGAAAGTGTAGTGTTCATTAATGAGGGGAAAGTGCTAGGGAGGCTGAAGGGGGATAAATCACCTGGACTTTTTAAAAATTCATTTGTGGGACTTGGGCATCGCTGGCTGGCCAGCATTGATAGCCCATCCTTAGTTGCCCTTGAGAAGGTGGTGGTGAGCTGCCTCCTTGAATCGCTGCAGTCCACTTAGAGTCATAGAGATGTACAGCATGGAAACAGACCCTTCGATCCAACCTGTCCATGCCGACCAGATATCCCAACCCAATCTAGTCCCGCCTGCCAGCACCCGGCCCATATCCCTCCAAACCCTTCCTATTCATATACCCATCCAAATGCCCCTTAAATGTTGCAATTGTACCAGACTCCACCACATCCTCTGGCAGCTCATTCCATACACGTACCACGCTCTGCGTGAAAAAGTTGCCTCTTAGGTCTCTTTTTTTTATCTTTCCCCTCTCACCCTAAACCTATGCCCTCTAGTTCTGGACTCCCCGACCGCAGGGAAAAGACCGTTTCTATTTATCCTATGCATGCCCCTCATAATTTTGTAAACCCCTATAAGGTCACCCCTCAGCCTCCGACGCTCCAGGGAAAACGGCCCCAGACTGTTCAGCCTCTTCCTGTAGCTCAGATCCTGCAACCCTGGGAACATCCTTGTAAATCTTTTCTGAACCCTTTCAGGTTTCACAACATCTTTCCGATTGTTCAGCAACACTCCCTAGGACCTTACCATTAAGTGTATAAGTCCTACTAAGATTTGCTTTCCCAAAATGCAGCACCTTGCATTTATCTGAATTAAACTCCATCTGCCACTTCTCAGCCCATCTGGTCCAGATCCTGTTGTAATCTGAGGTAATCCTCTTCGCTGTCCACTACACCTCCAATTTTGGTGTCATCTGCAAACTTACTAACTGTACCTCTTATGCTCGCATCCAAATTATTTATGTAAATGACAAAAAGTAGAGGGCCCTCCACTGGTCACTCCACTGGTCACAGGCCTCCAGTCTGAAAAACAACCCTCCACCACCACCCTCTTCTACCTTTTGAGCCAGTTCTGTATCCAAATGGCTAGTTCTCCCTGTATTCCATGCGATCTAACCTTGCTAATCAGTCTCCCATAGAGAACCTTGTCAAACGTCTTACTGAAATCCATATCGATCACCTCTACTGCTCTGTCCGCATCAATCTTCTTTGTTACTTCTTCAAAAAACTCAGTCAAGTTTGTGAGACATGATTTCCCAAGCACAAAGCCATGTTGACTATCCCGAATCAGTCCTTGCCTTTCCAAATACATACTTGCTGTGGGTTGACCCACAATGTCAGTAGGGAGGGAATTCCAGGACTCTGACCCAAAGACTGAAGGAACGGCAGTATATTTCTAAGTCAAGGTGGTGGGTGGTTTGGAGGGAAACTTGCAGGTGTTGGTGTTTCTAAGTACCTGTTGCCCTTGTCCTTCTAACGTGGAAGTAGCTGTGGGTTTGGAAGGTGTTGTCAGCTGTTTGCTGAATTTCTGCAGTGCATTTTGTAGATAGTACACATTGCTGCTACTGAGCGCTGGTGGTGGAGGGATTGAATGTTTGTAGATGTGGTGCCAGTCAGGTGGGCTGCTTTGTCTTGGATCGTGTCAAACTTCTTGAGTCTTGTTGGAGCTTCACCCAACGAGGCAAGTGGGGAGTATTCCATCACACTCCTGACTTGTGCCTTGTAGATGGTAGATAGATTTTGAGGTATCAGGCTGTTGTAGCCACTGTTTATGTGGTGAGTCTAGTTGAGTTTCTGGTCAATGGTAACCCGAAAGATGGTGGATTCAATGATGATAATACCATTGAATGTCAATGGGCGGTGGTTAGAGTGTCTCTTATTGGTGGTGGTCCTTGTCTGGCATTTGTGTGGCGCGAATGTTACTTGCCATTGTCGTCCCAAGCCTGGATATTGTCCAGATCTTGTTGCATTTGAGCACGGACTGCTTCAATATCTGAGGAGTCGCAAATAGTGCTGAACACTGCAATCGTCAGCGAACACTTCTGACCTTATGACAGAAGGATGGTCATTAATGAAGCAACTGAAGTTTGTTGGATCTAGGACACTATACTGAGGACTCCTGCAGAGATGTCCTGGAGCTGAGGTGCCTGGCCCTCCACAACCACAACCATCTTCCCTTGTACACGGTATGACTCTAACCAGCGGAGTGTTGCCCCCGATACCCATTGATTCCAGTTTTGCCAGGGCTCCTTGATGCCAAACTCCGTCAAATGCGGCCTTGGTGTCAAGGGCTGTCACTGTCACCTCACCTCTGAAATTCAGCCCTTTTATCCATGTTTGAACCATGGCTGTGATGAGATCAGGAGCTGAGTGACCCTGGTGAAACCCAAACTGGGTGTCAATGAGTGGGTTGTTGCTGAGCAGGTGCTGTTTGATAGCACTGTCGATGACCCCTTCCATCACTTTACTGGTGATGGGGAGTAGGCGGATTGGGCGGTAATTGACAGGGTTGGATTTGTCCTGCTTTTTGTGTGCAGGGCATACCTGGACAATTTTTCATATTGGCAGGTAGATCCCAGTGTTGCAACTGTACTGGAACAGCTTGGCTAGGGGAGTGGCAGGTTCTGGAGCATACGTCTTCAATACTATTGCTGGAATATCATCAGGGCCCATTGCCTTTGCAGTATCTAGTGCCTCCAGCTGCTGTTTGATATTACGTGCAGTGAATCGAATTGGCTGGAGACTGGTATCTGTGATGCTGTGGCCCACTGGAGGAGCCAAAGATGGATTATTCACTTAGCACTTCTGATGGAAGATTGTTGCAAATGCATCAGCCTTATCTTTTGAACTGATGTGCTGTGCTCCTCCATCATTGAGGAGGGCGACACCAGGGTCCTGAAGAAAATAGCTGAAAAGGTTGCGGTTGCATTGGTGGGGATCATGCAGGATTCACTGGACTCTGAGGTTCCAAAGGTTCAGAAAATTATTAATGTAACACTCTTGTTTAAGAGGATGGTATGTGTATGGAACAAACCACCAGAGGAGATGATGGAGATGGTAGAATTGTAACATTTGAAAGGCATCTGGATGGTTATGTGAACAGAAAGGGTTTAGAGTAATACTGGCCAAATGCTGGCAAATGGTTCTAAAATCAGTTTAGGATATCTGGTCAGCACAGATGAATTGGACATAAAGGTCTGATGCTGAACTGTATGACTCTATGAAAGGAAGGAGGCAGATTACAGAAAATTATAGACCGGTTAACCTAACCTTTGTAGTTGATAAGATTTGAGAGTCCATTGTTAAGGTGAAATTGCAGGTGGAAGTGGATGGTGAAATATTAATGAGTCACCACGGCTTTGTCAAGGGGAGGTCACGCTTGCAAAATTAATGGAACATTGTGGTGGTAACAAGCAAATTGAACAAAGGAAAGCCAATGGACATTATCTACTTGGAATTTCAACAGGCCTTTACCTGTCCCTCTATCTATCTTTTGTGTCATCTGCACCTTGTTAATGTAAATGAAGCAGAAGGTCTCAGACAAGCCATGAGAGTGGCAAAGAAGTGGCAGATGGAATATAATGTGGGAAATTGAGGTTATGCACTTTGGTGGGAAGAATAGTGGCATAGACTACTTTCTAAATGGGGAAAGGCTTTGGAAATCTGAAGCACAAAGGAATTTAGGAGAACTATTTAAGGGTTCTCTCATGCTTAACATGCAAGTTCAGTGGGCATTTAGGAAGGCAAATACAATGTTAGCGTTCATTTCAAAAAGTCTAGAATAGAAGAGCAGAGGTGTACTGCTGAGGCTGTATAAAGCTCTGGTTAGACTGAAATACTCTTAGCAGTTTTGGGGCCCTATATCTAAGGATGGATTTGCTGGCTTTGGAGGGGCCCAGAGGAGGTTTACAAGAATGATCCTGAATACAAAGGGGTTTATCATTTTGAGGAGCTGATGAGTACTCTGGATCTGTACTTGGAGTTTAGAAGGATGATAGGGAATTTCATTGAAACTTACAGAATACAGAGAGGTCCGAAAAGAGTGTACGTGGAGCTGATGATGTTTTCATTTGTAGTTGAGTCTAGGACCTGAGGGCATAGCCTTGGAGTTAAAGTACAACTCATCAGAACTGACATGCAGAATTTCTTCAGCCCAAGGGTGGTGAATCAGTGGAACTCATTGCCACGGAAGATTGCGAAGACCAAGTCATTGTGTATATTTAAAATAGAGGTGGATAGGTTCATGTTTGGTAAGAGATCGAGGTCTTTGGGCAGGAGATTGGTTTTGTGAAACATATATCAGCCACAGTTGAATAGTGGAGCAGACTTAATGGGCCACATAACCTGTTCCTTGCCCCCTCCCCTCGACATTCCTGATGAATTTATGCTCAAAACGTTGACTCCTGCTCCTCTGATGCTGTCTGACCGGCTGTGCTTTTCCAGTGCCACACCTTTTGACTAAAAATATGGTGGCAAATTTGCAAACAGCAACTGCTGTCAACTGTGCAATAATGACCAGTTAATCTTTTTATTGTATGGATATTAATTGAACAAGGAAAAATGTAGCACAGGAACAGGCCCTTTGACCCTTCAAGCCTACCCCGATCCAGATCTTCTATCTAAACCTGTCACTTATTTTCTAAGAATCTATATCCCTCTGCTCCTTGCCCATTCATGTATCTGTCTAGATACAATTTAAATGATGCTATCATGCCTGCCTCTACCACCTCAGCTGGCAACGCATTCCAGGCACCCACCACCCTCTGCGTGAAGAACCTTCCATGCATATCTCCCTTAAACTTTTTCCCTCTCATTTTGAACTCGTGACCCTTAGTAATTGAGTCCTCCCACTCTGGGGGAAAAAGCTTCTTGCTATCTACCCTGTCTATACCTCTCATGATTTTGTAGATGTCAATCAGGTCTCCCTTCAACCTCAGTCTTTCTAATGAAAATAATCCTCATCCACTCAACCTTTCTTGATAGCTAGTCCCCTCCATTACAGGCAACATCCTGGTGAAACTCCTTTTCACCCTCTTCAAAGCGTCCACATCCTTTTGGTAATGTGGCAACTAGAATGTACACAGTCTTCCAAATGTGACCTTCCAATTCTTGTACTCAATACCCAGTCCGATGAAGGAAAGCGTGACGTTTGCTGCCTTGGCCACTCTATCAACCTGTGTTGCCACCTTCAGTTTACAATGGATCTGAACATCCAGATCTCTCTGTACCTCGGTTTTCCCCAGGGCTTTTCCATTTAATGTATAGTTTGATCTCCCAAAATGCATCATCTCGCATTTGCCCAGAGTGAACTCCATCTGCCATTTTCTGGCCCAACTCTGCAATCTATCTATATTCTGCTACGTTCTCTGACAGTCCCCTTCACTGTCTGCTACTCTACCAATCTTCGTGTCATCTGAAAACTTGTTAATCAGACTACCTATACCTTCCTCAGATCATTTATCTATATCACAAACAACATTGGTCCCAACACAGATCCCTGTGGAGCACCACTGGTCACAGTTCTCCATTTTGAGAAACTCCCTTCCACTGCTACTCTCTGTCTCCAGTTGCCCAGCCAGTTCTCTACCTATCTAGCTAGTATACCCTGGACCCCATGCAACTTCACTTTCTCCATTAGCCTACCATGGGGAACCTTATCAATGCTTGACTGAAGTCCGTGTATATGACATCTACAGCCCTTCCCTCATCAATCAACTTTGTCACTTCCTCATGGAATTCTATTAGGTTGGTAAGACATTGACCTCCCCTGCACAAAACCATGTTGCCTATCACTGATAAGTCCATTTTCTTCCAAATGTAAAAGAGCCTATCCCTCAATATGTTTTCCAGCAGCTTCCCTACCACTGACGTCAGGCTCACTGGTCTACAGTTACCTGGATTATCCTTGTTGCCCTCCTTAAACAAGGGAACAACATGAGCAATTCTCCAATCCTTTGGGACCTCAGCCATGTTCAAGGATGCTGCAAAGACATCTATTAAAGCCCCAGCTATTTTCTCTCCCCTTTCCCTCAGTAACTTGGAATAGATCCCACCGGACCTGGGGACTTGTCCATCTTAATACCTTTTAGAATACCCAACACTTCCTTCTTCCTTATGCCGACTTGACCGAGAGTAATCAAACATCTATCCCTAACATCAGCATCCGTCATGTTCCTCTCCTATGAATACCAATGCAAAGTATTCCTTAAGAGTCTCACCCAGTTTCTCTGATGTGAAACTTTCCTCCTTTTGTCCTTGAGTGGGCCAACCCTCCTGCTCCTTCTACGAATAAAAGGCTTTGGGACTTTCCTTAGGCCTGTTTGCTAAAGGTATTTCATGACCCCTTTTAGCCCTCTTAATTCCTCATTTCAGATTGGTCCTACTTGCCCAATGTTTTTCCAAACCTTTGTCTGTTTTCAGTCGCCAAAACCTTGTGTGTTTCCTTTTTTCTCTTAGCTAGTCTCACAATTTCACCTGTCATCCTTGGTTCCCTAACCTTGCTATTTCTATTCTCATTTTCACAGGGGCATGTCTGCACTCTAATTAACCTCTCTTTAAAAGCCTCCCACATATCAAATGTGGCTTTACCTTCAAGCCCCAGCTATTTTCTCTCTCCTTTCCCTCAGTAACTTGTAACTTGCTCCCAATCCACATTCCTCAGCTCCTGCTGAATTTTGCTATAGTTGGCCTTCCCCCAATTTAGCACTCTCTTCCTTTAGGACCACTCTCCTCTTTGTTCATGAGTATTCTAAAACTTATGGAATTGTGATCAGTATTTCCAAAGTAATCCCCGACTGCAACATCAACCACCTGGCCTGGCTCATTTCCCAACAGCAGGTCCAGTATGGTCCCTCCCGAGTTTGACTATTTACATACTGCTCGAGAAAACCTTCCTGGATGCTTCTTACAAATTCTGCTCCATTTGGACTTCTAACACTAAGCGAATCCCAGTCAATGTTGGAAAAATTAAAATCTCCTGTCACCACCACCCTGTTTCTCAGACATCTTTCTGTGATTTCTCTACATATTTGTACCTCTATCTCATGCTCGCTGTTGGGAGGTCTGTAGTACAGCCCCAACATTGCTACCGTACCCTTCCTGTTTCTGAACTCTACCCATATTGCCTCACTGCTCGAGTCCTACATAGTACCCTCCTTCAATACAGCTGGGATATTCTCTCTGACCAGTAATGCAACTCCTCCACCCCAAATACCTTCCTCTCATCCCACCTGAAACATCCATATCCTGGGATATTTAGTTGCCAATCATGCCCTTCTCGCAACCAAGTCTCAGTAATAGCAATAACATCATACTCCCAGATACTAATCCAAGCCCCAAATTCATCTGGCTTACTTACTACACTTCTCGCTTTAAAGCAAATGCACCTCGGGCCACCCGTTCCTTTGCGTTCATCATCTGCTCCCTGCCGACTCTTCCCCTTAGTCATGCTGACTTCATTATCTAATTCCTTAGAGGCTTTAGTTGCCACCTTCCACTAATCTCCTCATTTGGTTCCCACATTACTTTAAACCGTCACTAACAGCGTTAGCAAAAGCACCCCTGAGGACAGTGGATCCAGTCTGGCCCAGGTATAGACCGTCCAATTTATAATAGTCCCAATAACCCAAAAATTTGAACCCCTCCCTCCTGCACTATCTGTTAAGCCATGCATTCATCCTACCTATTCTTTCATCTCTACTCTGACTAGCACGTGCCACTGATAGTAATCCTGCGATTACTACTTCGAGGTCATACTTTTTAACTTGGCTCCTGACTCCCTAAATTCTGCTTGTAGGATCTCATCCCTTTTTTTACCTATATCATTGGTGCTAATATGCACCACAACAACAGCTAGCTGTTCACCCTCCCTCTTCAGAATGTTCTGCAGCTGATCTGGGACATCCCTGACCCATGCACCTGGGAGACAACATACCATTCGGGAGTCTTGTTTTTGACCTCAGAACCACCTATCTCCTCCCCTTTTAATTGAATCCCATATGACTATAACCCTTCCACTCTTTTTACTGCCCTTCTGTATAGCAGAGCCAGCCATGGTGGCATGAACCTGGCTACTACTGCCCTCCCCTGTGAGCCTCCAATCACACACCCCGCCCCCCCCCCAAAAGAGAAGTGTCCAAAACAGTATACCTGTTTTGGAGGGAGATGATCACAGGGGAGACCTGCACTGCCTTCCTGCACTTTCTCTGCCTTTTGGTCACCCATTCCCTTTCTCACTCATCAATCCTAGTCTGCGGTGTGACCAATTCACTAAACATGCTATCCACGACCACCTCAGCATTGCGGATGCTCCACAGTGAGTCCATCGCAGCTCTAGAGCCGTCATGTGGTCTGATGAGAGCTGCAGTTGGACACTTCCTGCACATGAAGGAGTCAGGGACATCAGCCTTGTCCCAGAGCTCCCACATTGATCAAGAGGAGCATAACATGAGATTTCCTACCATTTTTACTCTTAAGCTTAACTTAGTCCAACTGTAAAACTAAATAAAAGATAAATGGAAAAAAGAAAAACTTTTACCAATCAGACAATAAAAATGAAATGGAAAACCCTTACCGTATCAATACACCACTGAGTTTTTGTTTGATTAGAGAAGGAGGATGGGTGGGAGACACCGCATGTGTAGTGCCTCAGGTTCAGCCGCTGCCCCAATATATCAGTTTACTCACCTTCCCAGAACGCAATTTGAGCGCTCCTGCTGCTGCTGAAAATGGAAGCTGCTGACTCTCTAGGTAAGTCCTTTTGGAGGGAAGTTTACTTTCCTGGCAGCCCCCAGTCCTCACTGCCACTGCTCCCGCTAATGGTCCAAAATGGAGGGGCAGATGTTGGCCAAAACACCACCAACTTTAAATTGACACTGGATTTTTTTCACCATGAGACAGACCGGAGGGCATCTTGTTTGACATCTCATTTGAAACATGGCACCTTTGCAAGCATTCCCTTAGTCTTAGTACACTGGAGTGCCAACCTGGATTTTTTTTAATGGAAAGCACTGTCTCTCAAACTGGGTCTTGAAGCCAACAACCTTCTGATTCAGAAGTGGGAGTGCTATCCAGTAAGCCATGAGGAATGGTTGTTTATGATTTTATAAACCGTATTCTATAGATTGCTTAAATCTAAGAGCACTTTTATGCAGCTCCTTGAAAACTTGATCAAACTACTTCCACCACCCAACCCAATGTGTCCAAGTTATTCTCGTTCAAGTATTTATCTAATTTGGCTAGTGGTTATTGTAGACAGGTGGCCAACAATGGGACCCGACTGTTCAACAATACATTACACTTGAGGACAGTGAAGATGGGATGGCTAGCTGTGTTAATTTAGGATGATGTTACTACAATAGAGAGATGGGGCTGTTTTTCTGGATATTAAGATGAGTAGAGAATACAAATAGTAGGGGTAACAAGTTGTTTGTGGTACGTAGGTTGCTTAATAACCACATGATGAGACAAGTACTGAAAGAAATAGTGGTAATAACCATTGGTGATGAGTTCATGGCTGTTTTTGAGTTTCTTAGAGCAAACACAAGCAAGCTATCTAGTAAAGTGAAATGAGGGAGCATTAATTAATGGTCTCTTTGTGGAGGCACTCTTAGGATGTAGTTATGTGATGGAATATTGCGCTCAGTTTGAGGAACACAGGAGTGGGTCCAAGCCTAATATTTTCAACTGAAGAGCAGTAATGAAGACATGAAAATAGAGCTGATGAAAGTAAATTGGAAATTAGTTTATAGGGTAGATCAGTCAGCGAAAGGTAAAGTCACCATAGTCTTATTGGATCAAAAGACTGTGTTCTCTCACGAGAGAACGAAAAGTAGTGGTGGTTTAACCTGAGATCCACCATCTGTCAGGCCAGATGAAAGATAGAGAAAGAGTGTCTTTCATGGCAATCTCATATGGTAAGGGAATGGAATTTGACATTACTGTGCATTACAAACTAACTGTCCAGCCAAGGGAGATCAGTAGATAAGCAGTGGCTTGCATTTAAGGATATATTTCAGAAAACATGGAAAATGTATATTCCAATGAGGAAGAGTTCCTGCAAAGGTGGTCTCAACAGGGTTCTTCAGGGCACATTATCCGTGGTGAACTAAGCAAGTTAAAGGTAGTACACAATTGGAATAAAACTTGCATTATTCTTTGAAGTTGAGAGACAAGACAGATTGGAGATGTAAAGAACAGCAAAGAATGGCTGACTGAAGGATTAAGAAAGGAGGTGAAATTAGAGCATTAGATAAAGCTAACTAGAAATATAAAAACAGAATTTCTACAGGTTTCTTTTTCAAAAGAAAACAACTAAAGTATTGATGCTTCATGTTTAGGAATTAATAGAAATAATGAAGTAGCACGTAAATTAAATAGAGGGTTTGCACCTATCTTCACTTGTGACAGACAAATACCATCCCAGAAATAAATGTGAATCATGAAATAAAAAGGAGTCACTTAAAACAATTGCATTCATTGTGGGAAAGGTATTGAGAAAATTAATAGAATGTCAAGCTGACAAGTCCTGATGGAACTCATCCTGTGGTCTTAAAAAAAATTGGAGGTACATTGGTTTTAATTTTCTAAAATTTACTAGATTCTCAAAGGGCCTCATCAGATTGGAACTGCATGTACTTTCATGAATAGAAAATTCTGATTTGATGGGGTATGGTCAAGCAGAATTTTCTTTCTTGGTTCTCACCACCTGCTGCTGTCCCAGCTTAGCAGTTGACCTTCAGGAATCTATCATCCAGTCAGTAGTGGTACTATTAAGCCATCTTGATGATGGATACTATATTCTATATGGGAAAACAATTCTGTGCCTATGCTAACCTTAGTGCATCTTCCAGCTGGTGGGCTTAAATTTGTGTCTCTTGAATTATTGTGTTACCAGTCCATTTATGTTTGTTTTATTAGCTTGTGTTACGTGGCCTTTGCTGGCTGATCATTTATTGCCCATTCGTAGTTGCCCTTGAGTAGGTGCTGCCTCCTTGAGTCACTGCAGTGCACATACTGTAGGTGCTAGTTTTAGCAGCTGTGCTGGAAGAGCTTGGCTAGGGACAAGTTCTGGAGCACGAGTCTTCAATAATATTGTGCGAATGTGGAGGACTCCCAGGGTAGCTCCCTGCCAAGTGTATACATTGTGCCATCATTTCTGCTGGGTCTGTCCTGCTGGTTGACAGGACATAGCCAGGGATGGTGTAGGTGGTAACTGGTACATGGTCATATTCATGGATTTATACCTGACAGAAAATGTCAGGCTGTTGCTTCACAGATTCATAGTTGATATGGGGCTGGGATATCATAGCCGTTACAGAAGTGTGGCTTAGGGATGGACAGACTGGCAGCTTAACATTCCAGGATATCAATGCTATAGGTAGGATAGAAAGTTGGGGAGGGGGGGTGGTGCGGGAAGTGGGGCATTCTTGATTAGGGATAACATTGCGACTGTACTTAGAGAGGATATTCTAGGGAGTAAAACCAGGGAAGTTAGGTGAAACTGAGAAATAAGAAAGGGATGATTACCTTATTGGGATTGTACTATAGACCTCTCTCCCCCCCAAAAAAAGTAGTTAGCAGGAAGTCGAGAAGTAAATTTGTAAGGCGGTCTCAATAATCTGCAAGAATGAGAGGGTGGTAATGGTAGGGATTTTAATTTGCCTAACATAGACTGGGACTGCCATAGTATTAGGGGCTTGGATCAAGAGGAATTTAAGTGTGTACAAGAAAATTTCCTGATTCAGTTGGGGTGGCATGGTGGCTCAGTGGTTAGCACTGCTGCCTCACAACACCAGGGTCCCAGGTTCGATTCCAGCCTTGGGTGACTGTATGGAGTTTGCACATTCTCCCCGTGTCTGCGTGGGTTTCCTCCGGGTGCTCTGGTTTCCTCCCACAATCCAAATATGTGCAGGGCAGGTGAATTAGCCATGCTAAATTGCCCGTAGTGTTAGGTGCATTAGTCAGAGGGGAAACGGGTCTGGGTGGGCCGCTCTTCGACGGGTCGGCATGCACTGGTTGGGCTGAAGGGCCTGTTTGCACACTGTAGGGAATCTAATCTAATCTAATATGTGGAGGTACCTAATAGAGCAAAAATTGACCTTCTCTTGGGAAAAAAGGCAGAGCAAGTGACTGAGGTTTCAATGGGGGACAGTGATCATCATTCTATTAGTTTTAAAATAGTGAAGGAAAAGGATAGACCTGATCTAAAATTGGAGGAAGGCCAATTTTGATGGTATTAGGCAAAAACTTTCAAAAGTTGTTTGGGGGCAGATAAATGAATGGCTGGAAAGTGGAAACCTTCAAAAGTGAGAAAGTGAGAAACTGAGAAACCGAGAAACCAGAGACAGCGTGTTCCTGTTAGGGTGAAGGGCAAGGCTGGAAAGTGTAGGGAATGCTGAATAACTAGAGAACCTATGCCCTCTAGTTTTGGACTCCGCAACCCTGGCGAAAAGACCTTGGCTGTTCACCTTTTCTATGTCCCTCATGATTTCATAAACCTCTAGAAGGTCACCCCTCAGGCTCCCACATTCCCAGGAAAAAAAGCCCAAGCTTATTCAGCATCTCTCTATAGCTCAAACACTCCCAGTACTGGCAACATCCTTGCAAATCTTTTCTGAACCTTTTCAAGTTTCACAACATCATTTCTACAGCAGGGTGACCAGAATTGCACGCAGTATCCCAAAAGTGGCCGAACCAATGTCCTCGACATCTGCAACATGACCTCCCAACTCCTACTCGATACACTGATCAATAAAGGCAAGCATACTAAATACCACATTCGCTATCCTATCTACCTGTGACTTCACTTTCAAGGAGCTATGAACTTGCACTCCAAGCTGTCTTTGTTTCCCAGGATCTTAACATTAAGTATCCAAGTCCTGCCCTGATTTGCCTTTCCAAAATACAGCACTTCACATTTATCTATTTATTTGGTGGACAGCGAAGAAGGTTACTCAAAGTACAACGGGGTCTTGATCAGATGGGCCAATGGGCTGGAGTGGCAGATGGCATTTAATTTAGATAAATGTGAGCTGCTGCATTTTGGAAAGGCAAATCAGGGAAGGACTTATACGCTTAATGGTAAGGTCCTGGGGAGTATTGCTGAACCAAGATACCTTGGAGTGCAGGTTCATAGTTTCTTGAAAGTGGAGTTGCAGGTAGATAGGATAATGAAGAAGGCCTTTACTGATCGGAGCATTGACTACAAGAGGTAGAAGGTCATGTTGCATCTGTACAAGACATTGGTTAGGCCACTTTTGGAATATTATATGCAATTCTGGCCACCTCCTATTGGAAGGATGTTATGAAACTTGAAAGGGTTCAGAAAAGGTTTAAAAGTTGCCAGAGTTGGAGGATTTCCACTACAGGGAGAGGCTGAATAGGCTGAGGAATGACCATAGAGGTTTACAAAATCATGAGGGGCGTGGATAGGGTAAATAAACGAGGTCTTTTCACCAGGGGTGGGGGTGGGTGGGTGGAAAGTGCAGAACTAAAGGGCATAGGTTTAGGGTGAGAGGGGAAAAATTTTAAAGCGACCAAAGGGGCAACTTTTTCATGTAAAGGGTGATGCTTGTATGGAATGAGCTGCAAGAGGAAGTGGTGGAGGTTAGTACAATTACACCATTTAAAGGGCATCTGGATGGGTCTATGAATAGGAAGGGTTTAGAGGGAAATGCCAAAGTGTTGGCAAATGTGATTGGATTAAGTTAGGATATTTGATCGGCATGGACGAGTTGGACTGAAGGGTCTATTTCTGCACTGTCCATTTTTATGACTCTAAGTGTTTTCCTAATATGTACAGTAATTCTTTTGAACTTTATTGTTTAGCTGTATATTTTCTGTTACTTGTGGCTATTGGCTTTGTATCATAAAATTGAGTGTTTTGCAGAATTTTTCTTTTCACATGGTCACTTGCATCATAAAGGCTCTCCCACTGTCATTTTTGTCACATCATGTTACATACTCATTGACCCTAGGTTTGTAGTCTTGGTAAGTTTTTTTGGCACATAATTATAGTTCATACATCCCACTCAGATAGTAATATACCTTCTTCAAATTATTATTTGTGTGATAGAGGATATATACAATGAACTATGTGATTCATGTCACCAGATTACTGACCAGCAGTGAACTGCGTGGATTGTTAATATCTCACTGTTACCCCATACTTTTGGGTAGGTAGTTGTAAATAAGTCTTAAATGGGGATAGTGTTTATGTGCGGACTACTTCTCATGACATCACTGAACCTTTTCCATTGCTTTTCAAATTATGACATCATAATTAAATATGAATAGAGTTACTGGATGCACTGTGCTGTAATAACTAGATATGTTATAAATTTGGATACATGAATCTACAAGAATGAAGTTCATCTGATTAAATACTACTGATTATCATATGCCCAGTTGGAATTTGGTGTTCTTATTCCTATTATTGTGCTGAATGACCATTATAGTAGTGTCACAATAACAACAGTTCCTCTTTGATGCAAGTATTGTAATTGTCGCCAAAACTATGTGTAGAAGTGCCAGGAGTGGGGAAAAAGGAAATGTTTTGTATGTCTTTCTCATGACTGTTTTATCCTATGTGGAGCCTTGCCAATCTGGAGTGCACATTTGAATATTGCAGACATGTTACCCATGTTTGTGTTATTTTGGTAACTCGACCACAATTTTCTAATATGTACTACTGTTGAGGAAGGCTCAACATGTTCAGAGCACATGTTCATGACATTGTCCCAATTGAGTAGGGAATGCACATCAAAATTGATTCAAAAGTTTTTAGTAGTTGACTTGTGTTCCAGCCTGTAGCACACTTATGTAGCTCTTGTTATATCTGACTTTTTATACTAATAAAAATATTTATTTCAACTCAAAACCTTGTTTTACATTTTCTCAAAAAACATGACTAAGAAATGATATATAATTTGCAGACACAACTGATTTAGGCAGTAGTAGGATTAATGTATATTTTTGGTCATTGTGATGTGAAGAATATAATATATATTGTTATATGTAATCATGGGAATAATACTGAGATGTGAGAATAATTTTGAGAAAGAGAGACTACATTTGTATAGAGTTCAGAAAAATTGTAGAAATTCCAGTGCAGTAGATTGGGATTTGGAGAAGAACTAATGAAAGCTTATGAAAACCTCTGAGAAGATAGTTGAAGTTTGTACTGATTTGTATTGGTGTCTACAGGTAGGCATGGATAATATTTTTCCCCACGTTAATGAAACATGGTATGCAAAAGCGACAATTCTTTAAAATATACTTGGATGTGTATTTGTTAAAGAAGAATATGCAGCTCCAAAGAGGATATTTCTAATTTCAGTCAAGTAGCAATAATGGCGGTCTTACAAGGTTTTAAGCTTTCTAATCAACATGATCTTGTATTAAGAACATAGTGGAGATGAGGGTCACCGAGCACGATGAGCAGATGATGTGTTAGTCATCTTGTTTTCATTAGGATAGTATAACAATATGATTGTATCACATGCAAATTGCGTTTATCTGATTTATATGTGTAAACATGTTTTGACAATATAATTAGAGATACATGGAGGAATTCCAGGAATTACAGGATCAGGACTTTGAGAGGTCAAAGATATTTTGTGAAAAGTAGGAGAGGTATCTGAGAGCAACAGATAATACCAGGATATGAGACCATTTGGATGCATTTTGAGATGAATTCAGAGTCTGCTGAAGGCAGTAGTTGGAGCTGGATGCTTCGATTCAGGAGCATTAGGGATGTTAATAGAAAAGACTCAAAATTAAGTTCATACTAAATGAGGTATTGAAGATGATTTGGTAGATTAGAAAATTAAGTAATGATCTTTTCATTTTTTTTCACAAGTGGGCGGCACGGTGGCACAGTGGTTAGCACTGCTGCCTCACAGCACTAGAGACCCGGGTTCAATTCCCGCCTCTGGCGACTGACTGTGTGGAGTTTGCACATTCTCCCCGTGTCTGCGTGGGTCTCCTCTGGGTGCTCCGGTTTCCTCCCACAGTCCAAAGATGTGCAGGTTAGGTGAATTGGCCATGCTAAATAGCCCGTAGTGTTAGGTAAGGGGTAAATGTAGGGGTATGGGTGGGTTGCGCTTCAGCGGGGCGGTGTGGACTTGTTGGGCCGAAGGGCCTGTTTCCACACTGTAAGTAATCTAATCTAATCTAATCTTAAAAAAAAGTTACATTAATGAGATTTGGAATTGGTGGGTTGAATAAAAGTTAGCAAAATATTATAACGTGATTCAATGGCAAATAACTACAGTATTTAAAAAATGGAAGTTTAGCATTAATGTGAATTCTTGCATTCTGCTGTTGGATGAACATTCTTAAATCTTTTGGTAGAATAATTTTGCCAGGTGATCGATTTATTGTGTGCATCATCCTTCACAAGCAAAAGACAATTTGTCATGCAGTGTGTTCTGTCTACACATTAAAATTTAAATCTCTTTTGCAGTTGCAATCATTTTTGATCAGTTATTTTCACCCTGTAGGATATGGTAGTGATCAGTTTTCTGAATGATGGAAACATCTAGTTGTCACCTGCTTCCTTATGTATTAAATGTGCAGTGAGCTTTCTGTACTGTTTTTTATTGTGCATTCTTAAAAAAAATCATGTAAGTGGCACTTAAATGAAGAATAAAACATTCTGTTTAACAACAGGCAGGAGAAGAAATCTACGTAAAATATATTGATTGCAGTGTTCACCTGGTTTTAAACTTTTGGTATTAAGCATTCAAAGAAAACCAATTGCTCAGGGAAAAAAAAAGTGCAGTTTCATGCGGATTTATGGAGGATTGTATTATATCTTCCTGCATTTAAAGCTTATGAGCAAGAAAGGGATCAAACAATATATTGACATGAGATGACACCAGTCAGAGGAGATAGCCTAATATTAGATCAGCAAGAATTTCTTGCAACCACTTGGAAAGATTAAAGCCATAGTCGTTGGTAGGTTTCCCTTAGCCAGTTGAATCCCATATATTGTAAACTCTCACTGATTTCTGATTAATGTACAGTGCTTAGAATTTATCATTTGATCTCTAATTTTGATGCCAAAATTAGTCTAAATTGTTTTTGTTGTAATCCCTGTATCTAATACATTTTTCATGCTATTAACAAATTTGACCAACTATTGATTGCATTGTCGAACCTTCATGCGTAGAATGAAAGTATACACACTCTGCTCATCATCTGTCCTGCCATCCACTATCCATTCCATTCAATGCTGAAATTGCACAGTATATTGTCCTGTTACTCTAAATTTCTATGGATTCAATTTTCTGCCTTAATCATATACTTTGAGAAGCTTTCCAAACATTCTACAGTGTGCTCTCACCTGGCACAAATTAATGAAGCTTGTCAGACGAGGTTTTTTTTATCAGTACTGCCTATTAGTCCTTTGGTTCTTATTCTAAAAGCCGATCTTTTAGAATAGTTGCTATTACTTTATTGATAGTCCAACATGCCTATAATATGTTGCTAACAATATTACAGAACTTTTTTGCATATCCATTGCTTTCTCTTCATAAGTGGCTGATGTCGAGTTAGGGGTCTAACTACTGAGGGACATACTGTGACCAATGTGAGAAGTGGGAACTACTGCTTGCATTTCATTAGTGTCACGATTTATTTGACTTGTAGCAGCTGTTGAATGATTCAAGGGAGGGAAAATAATTATGTAGGTCATATTTTAACTGAAACACATTGACTGTTTCACTTTTAATGCAATATAAAATTATCTTTTCCACAAAACCATGTGGTGAGGGTAAATCAGGAGCCATTTTTACACTTTTCTTCAAAGTATCCACGTATGCGATACATACTACAAACGTGCATACACATCCTAAACTTAAATCGTAGTTTCTGTTCCCATTTATAAAAGCTCAAATGAATCTTTCACTTGTACCTTCCACTTCCATATTAAATATTTTAGGATTTTTGCCATTTGAATCTGAAGAGTTTATTTGCAGTTAGGAAGCCATCCATGTATTCCCAGCAATTTGTCTGCCTCTTTTTGATTGAAATGATGATCTGACCTAGGGATTGTCATTAAGTACTCTTATTTCATATTAATGACTGAAATAAAACGTAATCTACTATGTAAATGCTCTTTAATAAAAGGCAAACTATAGAGATGAGACACAGCTTTAAATCAGCTTTTTTTTAAATAGAAAGTGCATGAATAGAATAGTGTATAGTTTTCATCTTCAGAACAATCAATGTCATTGTTATTAATGAATGTAGGAAAGAATGATTCAGTTGGAGGCTCTTTTAAAAAGCACTTCACCATGTCTAGGTAAACTTGTCAAGTGAAACTTGACCTGAAATGTGAAGTCTGCTTTCTCCCCACAGGTTCTGCCAGGCATACTATGTTTTTCCAGCAATTTCTGTTTTTGTTTGATTTCTCAGCATCCACAGTTCTTTGGGTATTTTTTTCCTTTAAACAAAATTCCTCACAACTAACTAGCAGGCACATCAGTCTAAATAAGAGAGAGGTGATACTTTTTTTTTTAAATTGCTTTGATGAAAGCCTTGACTGTTTACCATTTTTTTGTGAGGGGAATAGAATATAAACGTTAAGAGGCTATGCTTTAGTTATACAGACTTGGCAACACCATAACTGTAACTTTAATCACACAGAATTGATATCTTTGCTTAGAGTGATGTAAATGCATTAGATGCAGTTCAGTGATGATATTGTAGACTAGTAACTGTAATGGCTCAGTTTTATTATGAGGAAATGGGTAGGTAATGCTTGTATTCGTCCAAGTTTGGAAGAGTAAGAGGGGTTTTGATTGTGACATAGGGCATCTTGATTGGTGGATGTGGCAAGGATGTTTTCTGTCGTGAGAGAATCATAGAACTAGATGTCACTATTTTAAAAATTAGAGGTCATCAGTTTAAAGTGGAGGTGTGAAATTTTTTTCCTCTCAGGATTGTATGACTTTGGAACTTTTCATGAAAGGGTAGTGGAAGCAGAGTACATTTTTAAGGTGGAAGTAGACAGATTCTTGATTAGCAAGGGACTGAAATGTCATTGTGGGTTGGTGGAGTAGTCAACGTCAGCTATTCCTATTGAATAGCAGAACAAGCTCGAGACTTATTCCTGCTATTAATTTGTTTTTTTTAGTTATTCCCCTTAAGCGAAGGCCTATATTTGAAATATAGAAAGGAGATCCCAACTGATTCCACAGAATCCCCTGCTGTGTGATTAAATTAGTCCAGCTGAACATGTCAAACGACAATAGACAATTTGGAGTTAAGGTTGTGAGGGGGAGGGGGTGGGGTGGAGTGGTGTGGTGTGGTGGGGAGTTGGGAGGTAGTGGGGAGGTGGGGAAGAGAGAGAGAGAAAGGAGTGAGACCAAAAGAGTCAAAAGAAATCTTAGTTTACAATCTCAATGATAATTGTTTCCCTTTCTCCAGGATACATATCATTGCAGGAATCTGACTCTCTCTCAACCCTGTGGAAATTCAAATGCAATTAAATGAAATATTTTTTACACGCAGTTGTAGCAGTTTCTTAACAATCTTTGGGGACACTAAAGGCCAAGTTTATTTTTGCAAGGCTATAGGTAGAACTCAAATCATCCATCATTTCATGGTAATTCAGAACACATGCTGCAGCATAATTAATAACTTTGTTTTCCGAGCGCAAGCCAGGAGTGAACACTTGAAGCTGCCACTATTCAAAGCACTCAACCTTCACTATTCACTTCCCCCACCACCATTGTGCATCTCACTTCAATTTACCAAGGCTCTTTTGACAACATTTGCCAAATCTGCATTCTCCACCACCTGCAGGATAAAAGAAGCACATGAACACCATTACTTGCAAGTTCCTTTCAAAACCACACAATATTCTTACTTGGAACTTTATTGACATCCATTTGCTTGCTGGGTTAGAATCTGAGAACTCCCTTCCTCGCAACACTGACGGTGCATCAAACTGTCCGTTGTCTCCAGATGGACTGCAGCATCACCTCCAAGGCCACCTGGGAAATGAAATGAACACTGGCCTAAATCACACCCCATGATTGAATAAATAATTGCCCATACTTAATAATCCATTTGAATAACTAATCATGACTTCAGATTATCTTCATGAAGACTGGCAAAATTCAATATGTTGTAAATTATTAGTCTTATGCAAGTATTTTAAGAATAACCTTCAAATTGTATTAAGACCTTAAATTTGTCCAAAATAGTTATAAATATTTAACACGTGGCATTGATGTATTGTATTAGCACCATAGGCACCTAATATGATGTCATCAAATAGCATCAATGATTGAATTAACAGTATGAACTTAAGCTGAGACCAGTTTAAAAAAACTTTATGATAGTGCTTAAATTTTAAAACACTAAGGTTGCTGGTTGTTTGCTGGCATCATTGTGGTTCACAAAATGTTATAAACTTCAGATATTGAATACAGAATATTACTGTTATAAAATTATATAAATATTCTGTCTTCTAAAATAATTGAAGTGCAGCTTGAGAAAACATTTTTGTAATAACCTAAAAGCAACACAAATTTTGATAATTTCCTCACTTGAAACTGTTGTTTTTGTTACAGGTTGGATGAGATAAACTCCATCTAGTCAGTTTGGCAGAAATAAAGTTCGTTGGAAGTTGACAGCAAGAAACTGAAAGGAGTCCATACTACTACTTCTCATGGAGGCATAACTCAATTAGCTGTGAACTTTGCTATAGAAAACTATAAGGAAAACAGAAAATGTCATCAAACAAGAGCCAAAATCCTCATGGGCTTAAGCAGATAGGCCTGGATCAGATATGGGATGACCTTCGAGCTGGCATTCAACAGGTTTACACCCGACAGAGCATGGCAAAATCAAGATACATGGAACTATACACGTATCCTGTTACATGTTCAGCATTTTTGATAACTGGCATCAGTTATAACCTTCTCTCTTACAAGAATTTATGTGAAAATGGCATAATGCCTTGAGGCAGAGTTCTGTAAATATCTTTTGAAAATCTCAAAATTCCATTTGCGTAATAGAAAATGTACTATGAAGTAAGGAATGTTTCAATCTGGTTTATATTTTATAGCCATTATTAGTAAAACATTAAATTAAGGTAATACATTAATTAAAACATAAAATGACAAGGAACAACTTTTCAGAACTCCTGGTTTATGGAAGGAAAAGGCTTTCTGTAAATGTTAACAAATAGTGAAAAATGTTAACCTTTCTGGATTTTGGGGAATTGAGCCAGAGGGCTCAAAGTTCTAGTAATCCTCATTCGATCTCAACTACAGGTTAAAATCTTGGTTGTACTTGTTTAGGAAAATTTGTTTCAGGCTTGTAAAAGTATTTACATCGAGATATAGAGTCTACATAAATGTTTACAACATTTAATTTAAAAAAAACTGTATTGCTATTGATTCTGGGAAATGAAACTTCACTGTTTTACTCTAATTTTTAAAATTCAGTTGTGCAGTGTGGGCTTCGCTGGCTGCACCAGTGTTTATTAGCTATCCTGGTTGCCCTTGAGAAGATGGTGGTGGTGGTGAGATGCTGCCTTAGCCAGTGCATTCCACGTGCTGTAGGTAGGCATACATGCAATTGGTGTTCCCAGATATCTGCTGTCTTCGTCCTTCAAGATTGATGAGTCGTGGGTTTGAAAGTTCTGCCTCAGGATCTTTGCCAAATTTTTGCAGGACAGGTAGACAACCCTTTATCCAAAATCCAAAAGGCTCCGAAATCCTGAAGTTCTTTTCTCATTAACAAGGTTATTTGGCATGCAAACAGTTAACTAAACTCCACACCCACTTGATGCGTGTCTGTCAGATGTGACGTGGGGGCGTGTGGCCCAGCACTGGCAGGCCTTAATTCTGTCTCAGGGCCCATATTACTCAATGAGTCTGCTGTTCAGTAAGATTTTAAAAAATTTCACCATCAAACTGTCACTTATTCTGAAATTTGAAAAATTCTGAATTCTGAAAAACAGCTGGTCCCAAGCATTTTGGACAAAGGATTGTGCACCTGTACTATGATATGGTTAGTACTAAGCGTCCAAGGCGAAAAGACTGAACGTTTGAATGTGGTGCTAAGCTTCTTCAGTGTTGTTGGAACTGCACTCATCCAAGCAAGAGGGGAGTATTCCATCCAACCCCTGACTTATAGATCATGTACAGGGTTTGGGGAGTCAGGAGATGAATTGCTTGCATAGTGTTCCTAGCCTCTGACCAGTTCTTGTAACTGCCGTATTAATATGGGAAGTCCAACTTGGTTTCTGGTTAGTGGTAATCCTCAGAATGCTCATAATGGTGGATTGAGTGATTGGTAGCGCCATTGCATGTCAAAATGTGGTGGTTAGATCATCTCCAGTAAGAGTCATTGCCTGGTAATTGTGTGCGTGAATGATGGAATAATGTGCACCAAAGCAGAGTTAAGGGATTTGTGCTCATGTGTATTATAATCTGAACTGCATAAGATGTTGCTACATCGTTGTGACATTTACGGTATTTGGTATTGACTGTCCTTGTTTCCTCGCTGAAATTACCACTTCAAATTAGGATAATATTTGAGTGTTCATTTTCATCCATTGCGAATTGGGATGGATGTAGGTTCAACCCAGTTTCTTTTGGACATGGTCCTATGGTACTAATCAAACAATACCATCTATATATTGTTGTTCCTGCCTCAGTCGAAGCAAAACGCTCAGAGACACAGTATAGTTTTACTTCGTTCATCTTTATTCCAGACCCTGGAGGGAGAGAGAACGATCGCCCATGTGCACAGATACATGAATTCTCAAGTCTTCTCAGGAACAGCAGATTCTTAATGAATTATATAGTCACGTAAAGGGGGGAGCATCCAGATAAGGCAACATACATGTTGATTGGGTGACTGTTACAATCAGCAGGGGTCAATAGCAAAGATTAAGCCATCTGGCGTTACGCAATAAATGTTCTTAACCTTATTAACTGGCTTCACAGAATGAATACTTTTCACCTTGTTAACCCATTACCCTTGCCTCCAGCACCACATTGTTAATTGCAAGTTCTTATCTGATCTGAGTTATACTCAGCTGAACCTCTTGTTTCACAAACCTCAAAACTTAACTCTTTTCCCTATCTGGTCGTACCCTATACACATTCTCAAGTTTGTTTGGAATTGGTAGTTGGCCCTGACAGTAGCAGTCATTGGAAATGGACACATTGTAGTGTGGTTTAGATCAGAGTGGTGCTGGAAAAGCACAGCAGGTCAGGCAGCATCCGAGGAGCAGGAAAATCGACATTTCGGGCAAAAGCCCTTCATCTGGTTTCCAGCATCTGCAGACCTCACTTTTGCCTATATTGTAGTGTGGTTGCCTTTCTGAAGTTGTGGCAGAGCTTGAGTTTTTTTTCTTACTTAAAATTGTGCCTGTTGTTCATGTGTTTGCTTAAACTGTGCTGTTCCATTTGGGTGTATTCTGTTTTCTAGCAGTAATGCCTGTACCTCGGTGAGTACAACATTTTTCAGCAGTGGACAGAAAAGAAAGGACTTATTGATTAACAAAGCAGTTGGACTGTCAACCTGTTCGATCTTTACTGTGGTAACTTGTTAGAATCATTAAATTAACTCCATCCCACTGCAATCAGTCAACCAGATAGGTTGTTACATTAGTTTTCTCAAATTGCATTAAACATGTTGCATCTGCAATATTCTCATCTCCACAGATGCCGACAGACCGAGCTCTTCCAGAGTTTTTTTTTGTGCATTTTGGCAGCATCGCAAATGCTAACGCCAGTTTGTAATGTAGAGCGGTGCTGTGCTGTGACAGTAATAATGAACCTGTTGTTTCCTTGTTATTACTCTTGAAATGGAAAGCAACTTCAAAAGTTTAGATGGGCTGAATACAGCTGTCAGTGGATCTAAGCTTCTACATAGGGAGCAGTGGAAATGCTCTCTTGCAGTCATGAATTGACAAGAACTTCTGCTACAACACTCAGTCTTGCTGTGGAAACTCTGGGACAAGTTGTACCTTGAGTGAGGTGTAATTCAATGTTTGAGGAGAAAGTGAGGTCTGCAGATGCTGGAGATCAGAGCTGGAAATGTGTTGCTGGAAAGGCGCAGCAGGTCAGGCAGCATCCAGGGAACAGGAGAATCGACGTTTCGGGCATACGCCCTTCTTCAGGAATGAGGAAAGTTTGTCCAGCAGGCTAAGATAAAAGGTAGGGAGGAGGGACTTGGGGGAGGGGCGTCGGAAATGTGATAGGTAGAAAGAGGTGAAGGTGAGGGTGATAGGTCAGACTGGGGTGGGGGCGGAGAGGTCGGGAAGAAGATTGCAGGTTAGGAAGGCGGTGCTGAATTCGATGGATTTGACTGAGACAAATGACTCAGTTATTAAATGACTTTGAGCTGTTGGAAAACAGCAGTGACAATGGAGTGAATAACACCGCAGTCTCAAATCACGTTCTGTGGGCATCTGCTGTATTATTTAATGACACTGATCAAAGGCAGGGATTTGCAGAATTGTCATGGGTTTTTATCTTTCAAAGTCAAACTTTCCAACGCCGCGGAAGACCTAAACATGGAGGAAATTGTCCTTTATCTCAGTGGTAGCACACTTTCCCTGAGACAGCGGTTAAGA
Organism: Chiloscyllium plagiosum; assembly: GCF_004010195.1. Lineage (NCBI taxonomy): Eukaryota > Metazoa > Chordata > Chondrichthyes > Orectolobiformes > Hemiscylliidae > Chiloscyllium > Chiloscyllium plagiosum. The sequence continues at coordinate 57,366,564 of NC_057714.1, forward strand.
GTTCAAGACCCACTTTAGTACCTGAGCACCTCACACATGTTGACATTTCTCGCTGCACTGTCAGGAGATGTAGAGGAGGCAGGGGCCTTGTGGTATTATCGCTGCAGTGTTAACCCTGAGACCCTGGTAATGTTCTGGAAACCCAGGTTTGAATTCTGCTATGGCAGATGGTCAAATTTGTATTTAATTAAAAACAAAATCTAGGGTTAAGAGTCTAATGATGACCACGAAACTGTTGTTGATTTTCGGAGAAACTCATTTGGTTCTCCTTTAGACAATAGACAATAGGTGCAGGAGTAGGCTATTTTGCCCTTCGAGCCTGCACCGCCATTCAATATGATCGTGGCTGATCATCCTTAATCAGTATCCTGTTCCTGCCTTATCTCCATAACCCTTGATTCCACTATCCTTGAGAGCTCTATCCAACTCTTTCTTAAATGAATCCAGAGACTGGGCCTCCACTGCCCACTCGGGCAGAGCATTCCACACAGCCACCACTCTCTGGATGAAAAAGTTTCTCCTCATCTCTGTCATCTCTGGACTCGAGCTTTAGTGCTCATA